>NW_023503493.1:4378333-4681363 GCF_014529535.1 Bradysia coprophila | reverse complement strand
GGGTAATCAGTTAATCTGTTAATCAGAAACAAAAGTTTTGTGAATTCAAACGGTTTATCGGTGATTAACAATGATTAACCGCAATATTTCACGTTTATTCGTAGTTTTGCGATGATTCCACCGGTCAAATACTGGTTAATCACCAATTCGTCATAATGTTAATCTCATCAACAAAAAAGAGTGATTCCCCACTCTGTTACTAGTTCGTTAAAAATTTAAAAATTTATGAGAATTGGCGCCCAGGTCTGGTTTTATGCTCACATTACAGTGTTATTGTCTATAAAATACACCGGATTAAAAATAACGTATGTCTTCAATAAAGCTTAAGCTCATATAAAATGCGGCCCTCACTTCGCTCAGGTCGCAAACTTCACAAACTGATTCGTTTTTTATGGACATTTTCAAGTAAAATTTTATAAACAAAATCGTTTTAAATCGTTTGAGTGGCATAATGTAATTATTATGCAACTTGTTCGAAATAATTACATTATACCATTCAAATGAGTGGCATGAGTGAACTTTCCTATGCCTCATTTGGTTGACGTAAGAAGGGTCTTTTTTTCATTGGTTCAGTGGTGGATTTACTTTGAAGTTTACTTTTCATCACTAGTAGTGAAAAGTTGTTTACTTTTCGTAACTAGTGACGAAAAACAACTGGTTTAATGTGCGAAATGTCGCTTCGCTCGTTTCATAACATCACATCTAGTGACGAAAACAACCACTTTTTGCAACTTGTTACATAATTTACTACACTGTGCACAATATATTATTTTCAACGATGGTTGTTCATGGCGCATATGGACTGGATGAAAGATTAATTGAAACTTGCAATAAAAAAATAATTCTTAGATTAAAAGGATAATTAGTTTGCGTTCAATTCATTCAACGGATGTGACAAAACAAATAAAGGAATTTTTCCATTTAATTTGTATTTGTCCGTTCTACTATTCAATTGAAAATGTTATTCGAGTCGAATGGCTGGTAATTTCTTTCTGAAGAATTTTTTTTTAATTTAAACAAACTTAATCAACAGGTCAAACACTGTTGAATATACCCTACGTGTGACATTACATTATACCTATATATTTCTGACATTCCCCCGGGTGTGTATACTGTTTCAAATATAAAACACAGCAAAAAAAAATCAACAGAAAAAACGTTCAACAGGTTTAAATTACTCGCATCGTACGGGAACACCAACCACACCAATCTTGTGCATCGTTTACATCAAATGGGTAAAGTGTATGGTTATAATATAACACCAACTTGTTCATCCGTACACACAGTGCATTGCCATTAGGGTAACTTAAGATTTAACAGAACATGCACATTGCACATGTTAATAGTATTCAAGCACACCATATCGTCGCCCTTCATATAATATACATTGCAAATGCACAATGCTAATATGTTACTTAGAAAGGGAACAACAAAAAACTTGAGTTTATTTAGGGTCGTATATGGAGTGTCTCAGTTAAATGTTATAATCGTAAAAAGGTTCATTTGTACACCAAGTCATGCAGAAAAACTGAAATAGAGGCTTTCGTTGCAATATGAGCTTGTTTGTCGGTTGTCGGACAATATTAGCGTGTAACTGCAGCACATCATCTGTTGTCGATAACGATAACATAAATGCACGACTAGCTCTGTCTAATGAGATCTTATACAACAAAATGTATGTTAACACAAATGAAGTAATAGATTTTGTTTTACTCTGCCGCGAACAATTCCATCAAAAGAGTTGATAGATTCGTTCATGCCATTTGTGAAAGATTAAACCAAATCTCAAAATAAATCGAAAAATTCAAGATTCATTCACCACACAAATTCAATTTTTAAAAGAAGTCCTCACGTTAAACGGATTGTCCTGACTGAACTTGGAATTGACCGAGGTTATTAGTGAGGCATCAAAGCCAATCTGAAAAATTGTCATGAATGTGGATGCCAATCTATCAACTTTTAACAGAATTCTTGTTGAGAGCACAAGTTTTGTATATCCGTATAGTCCCAACGGCCATTCGCACCTCGGTTTATTTGAATGAATTTTCACTTTTCGATTCATTCTGTGATTTTGTTAAATCTTTTACTGATGCCATACGGTTTGTCGAATCTACCAGCTCTTTTGATCGAAGTGTTTGCGTCAGAGTGAAACAAAATCTATTACTTCATTTGTTTTACATGCATTTGGTTATGTAAGACCTCATTAGACAGAGCTTTGTCGTTAATTTATGTTATCGTTATTGACAACAGATGCTACACTATAAGAAAACCCCTCCTCAGGACTGCCGAAGTATACCTATTTTCTGTGAAAGGTTAGGCGTACAGCTGATATCTCGCCCAAATTTACGAGTTATACGAGAGCATAACCGAAGGAACTCCTATTTTTTGCTCACATTCAATTACATCTATCAATCTGGCGAACCTGATCAGCTACAATCAGATAACGAGTAACTGATGATAAATTGAACGGTGTCGTTCATAATATACTCGTGAGATGTGTGGCTCTGACACCCTTATCCAATTAAACCATTCCGTTAAATACATTTATTCAATAAATTCAATTCATTTTCGTAATTTTATTGAAAATATTTTACATTTGTCCAAACGAGCAGTTATGGCTATCTTTTATTGAATATCTAAATTGCCAACTTCAAAGTAATAACGAACAAATAAAACAGAAGAAAAAAAACATTTCAATAAACTTGCGTTTTCCATTTTATTATTTTTCATAAGAAACATTTAATGCAGTTAGAGTGTGTGGTTGGTTGTAATATATATTCGTAGTGAATTATGTGCAGTTTGTATATCTTGTAATATCAATATCGCTGCGTGTATATAAATAATCATTTTTTTGTTTTGTATAATGGGCAACCCTCGAGACCTCTGCTGCAACATTTTAAGCAATTTAATCCCGAATGAACCGATTGTGTGTGGCTGTGCGATAGAGTCTGTAAAATGTTGTACTATAGCTAGCAGCTAAATCATTTTATGTACGAAAATAAAAGCGATTGAGAATGAAAAGTTTAGCCAGGCTTATCGTAATACAAGCATATGAAACTTTAAAGACTAACGGCTACGAAAGATATATTTGGAAGCAATTTTGTTGCATGTTTGTTGGGGGATTTTTTTCGAAACCCGTGAGAGCGCAAATTTACGTAAACTTTTGACTTTATTTTAGCAATTTAATTTTGTAACGAAATCGCAACATTAAATATGGTTTTCGTCTGTTTATTTTATTCGTTTTGACTGATGTGTAGGCGTAACAAAAAATTAGGGTTGGACTGCGCTAATTGATAAAAATGGTCTTTGGTAAAATTTCGGTTTATGAAGCAGATCTTATCAAATTTACTCAAATTTACCTAGAATTCAACAGAATTTACTAAATTCTTGTTTTGTAACTTTTTGGTAAATTTTGGATATTTTTTTGTAAATTTTGGCAGATTTAGGTAAATTTTCGGTAATACAGTCAAAGGCAGTCAATTTTCAGCATAAATTTGTTTCAACTGTTTTTCAGCTGATCCACACATACAATCAAAACTGGTTTTCCTTGTTCATACGGTTGAAGCTGCTACACGCACGCGCATGATAGTGGTAAAACCGTATAAAGACGTATAAACGGTTGTGATTGTTTGTATGGATCAGCTGAAAAACAGCTGAAGCTAATTTATGCTGAAAATTGACTGCCTTTGACTGTAGGTCAATCTTCGATAAATTTGTTGGTAAATTTTCCGTAAAGCTTGGTAAACAGAGAAATGACAAGTTGGTACGCCTGTGGCGAGATAGAAGGAATCTTATGTTAAAATTCGGTACGGTATGGGAGAGAATTACATATGAATTCTCTCAAGAGAGGTGGCAATTTTTTCGACATGCACCTACTATCTCGCCACAGAGGTGTACCAACTTATCATTTCTCTGTTGGTAAATTTTCGGTAACTTTTTGTAGCGGTTGGTAAATTTAGGTACATTTTAAAGTGACATATTTTTGGCAGAGACATTTTTTAAATCGATTTTTTACCGATTACGCAAAAATCAACTATCACGGCTCCATGGTAAAATTCGATTTCTGTCCAAAAATATGTCACTTAAAAATGTACCTAAATTTACCAACCGCTACAAAAAGTTACCGAAAAGTTACCAAGCATTACGAAAAATTTACCAAAATCGAAGATTGATATAAAATTTACCAAGCATTACAGAGAATTTACCAACAAATTTTTCAAAGATTGATCTAAATTTGCCGAAAATTTATCTAAATTTATCAAGCCGAAAAAGTTACCGAAAGTTTACCAAGTATTACGGAGAATTTACCAAAAATTTAGCAAGAAATTTATCGAAAATTGACCCAAATTTACCGAAAATTTACGTAAATTTGCCAAGCGTTATAAAAAGTACCGACGTTACAATAGTTCCACTTTTTTAGTTCCACTTTTTTTCTTTAACTAAAAAAAGTGGAACTATCTTCCTATTGCGTGTGTGCAGTGTGACAATAGTTCCACTTTTCAGATGTAGTAAGCAAACATATTTAGAAATATCTTGATTGTGGAACTAAAAAAAGTGGAACTATTGTCACGCTGCACACACGCAATGGGAAGATAGTTCCACTTTTTTAGTTAGTTACAAAACAAGAATACCAAAAATATTTCACGAAGTTCTACGAACCTTTTCGGTAAGTTTAAGACAATCTTTGGTAAATTTTCTTTAAATTTTGTTAAATTCGATAGGTCCTGCCAATCCAAAATAAGTGTAAATGTCAAATGTAAAGCTTTATCGCACCAATATATTTTTCTCCTACTATGTCGATCTCTCAAAAATTCAAACCCTGACCGTCGAACAAATCTTTCTGTTTCTCTGAGCAATCGGGCTTTTTCAACTAGAGCGCTCCGTATATGCGATGTTAGCTAATGAACCAGTTATTTCTTTTTGTCATGGTCGATGACTTTGCTGGCTTGCTCTTTGGCTCCAGTTCATTCTTTAAATCACTCCCGAGAAATCAAGTTCTTATTTCTATATCGTCTGCTGAATTCGCAAATGTCCGTGCACGTGTGTCCATGCACACATAATAATAAAATGCGAAACATGAAACGCCACTATGTCATTATGTTCGGGTAGAAAAAATAATAAGAGAAGTAATCGCCAAAGTATTCGGGCATTGTTATTCCTTTTGAATTTGAATATTATAAAAGTTGATGATATAAAATTTGTCGCATATTCTTCGTGATATGCAATGTTATTCATAAGCTCAAAGACATAACAAAATATTTAAATTTATGTTTGAAAATATTAATTTAAAATCAACAACTCGGCATATATAAAACGTCGTGTGGTCCCGAAAAATTATATACCGCACCGTGTGCTGTCGTATTAAATTTATATTTTACAATGTTTTTCTTTTTTGAACAATAATAATGTTGATGATCATTAAGTTTTTTTGTTTGGAAACACCGAATACACACAGTGTATGATCCAGTGGAAGATTGCAGAGTGCATTTGATTTAATAACACAGGTTATGGGCCCAATTTCGAACCAAAGATGCTAGGTAAATTATATTCTATTATTGTCATGCAACACTCGCAATTTGATTTCATTAAAATGGACAGTTAGGTAAGCAACAAAGAATGTCACGGTGCTTCCTTGACAGGATATCGGTCTTCTTCATAACAAAAACATTATTTTTCCTTGATTCAAGAGTGATATCGCGAAATCTTTGAACAACTGTGGGACAAGGCATCACATATTTTATTAAGTTATAGCTCATTCGACGCGTTGAACTGTTGCGAGTAAAACACAGTACTACGTTTGGTGAAATTTATTTTGTTGTCGACGCTCGAGGTCGTGAAGTAAGAGTCGGCCAAAAAGGTCCCAAAATCGTTTTCTTGCGATTTGTATACATACCACCATGTCGATATTGACCCGTTGGTGATATCAGCCCTTTTTATGAAAAAATAGGTGATTTTCTCAAATCAATGCAGTGACATGAGTCAGGGACATGGTGTGTCTGGGGAGAGAAACTAGTCCCTGTAGTACCATTCCATGTAAAAAAAGGTCCTTAGACACGATTCAGTGCAAAGGGTTGCAAATCGATCATCATCTGTTATCGATAACGACTGCAGTAATAATCGACAAGCTCTCACTAATGTGGTATTATATAGCAAAGCAATTGTTCAACACGAAAGAAGTAAAAGATTTGAAATCAATCTATTGAAAATACTTGGATCAAATGAAGTAATAGATCCGATAGTAAAACTGTAGGTAATGCTTGCTGTATGTGAAAGATCCAAAAACCACCTAAAAATCGATTCCATTCTCATGGAAAAGAAAACCAACTAAAGCCAACACAGCACCATCAATACAATTTTTATGGCTGATAGTGCGCGTTGGGTCACGACCATCTTTTTAAAAAAATTGATTGAGAAGAACTTCCTGTTTTGTTGACCGTAAAACGACAATCTGTACCCTCACCTGAGCTGTAAAATTCGCTTCTGATTTTAACCCACGTTACGGTCCAACCATAGTTTTGCTGAAATTATAAACTTTTTCTGTATTTACAATGAAATTGAGAGAACAAATAGAATTCTCTTAACAATATTGTAATACTTTCTGCATTTGTAAGCAAATATCCCCTAATGACTACGTGCTCCAGTGTACCTTTTCGCAGAATCACACTGACACGAGACTGCCTTGAATAAAAAAAACAGGTTATGGACCTAATTGGCGCAACAGCTTACAACATAGAATCGTTGTTCAACCGCTGTATCCAATATTTTTCTTCTTTCTACTTCATGGTAAGAAACCATTTGTCAACAGTTCCATTGTATGCAAAGCTTACTAATAGCCAGTATTGTCTGATCTGCCCACATGAGTGAACCATTCGATATATATTAATATGTGCAAATACACAGGCATCAAAATCAAACACATTAATTAGTATAAATTTAACAAATTATGAAAATGTCACATGAATGGTAATTTAAACGTTTGAATTCTTTATATATTTTAACGATCACACAAAATATCAACAACCCAGCGAATATATTGGTCGTCCAAACAAACAAATTAAAGTAAATTTAAATAATATCGACGAAAAGATTATCAAATAACCTTGGGACTGTTTTTTCTTCTTCTCTCCAATAGTTTACATTTTGTGAGATATGTTGAACTTTCTTGATTTTCCATTCGAACGATTTGGTTATAATGAATAGTTAAATGCAGAATTAGTTTGATGTTTAGATTAGCGAATTGTAAGAAAAACGAAATTGATGGAAATTGATCATTGACTTTGTTTCGACAGGCGTGGGATGTTTTTTTTGTTTTAAATTATCAACCAAAAACTTCTGCTGGCAGCCTATTCGAATCAATGAAATTTCATTTTTCCTATGATTCGCTAAAGTTACACAGAGAGAAATGAAATATACTTGAATCAAAAATCAAAATTAAATTCAAATCATGCGACGTACTAACGATTGGTTATACAAAATTCCTGAATTTTGACACAAAAATTTCCCATTTCACGAATTATAAAATTGTGAAAAAAGGCATTAGAATCGAAAATGGTAAATTTGCAATAGACTTGCTTCGAACTGGCAATACTTTTATAGACTCTCTTGTAAGGTACGTACACACCATAGTAACTCATTTACAAATATTTCCATTTTCAATTTTATAATGCGATTTTTTTTAGCACGTTGAGATTTTCAAATATTTGCCGTGTTTCTCAAGATCTCTTGGTTGTTTAAAAACCGTTCGCAAAAAACAATTTCTGATTTTTTTTTATTGTGCTGGTTGCTTGCAAATATCTCGTTTGAGCGTTTTTTTTTCTTTTTAAAGTAAAGGATTACATAAAGACATCCATAAAAACAATTACCTCTATTTACCGAAGAATATTTTATTATTAATGCTAAATGAATTACCATAAAGTCGTTTGAGCTTAAAGTTTTTTTCATTTGGTTTTAATTTGAAGATAATTTGTTAACCGGAACTTGTTCGCCATCAATTAATTTTCTTTCCGACACTCTAGTTTGTTGATGAATAAATTTTGCGGATTTTTTCGAAAACTGAATTGAAGCTTTTAAGAGCGTCGCTGGTGTTTGAAGGATCATAAATGTTTAATTCCAAGGCAAGGTTCCGTTTTATTGCACTCTTTTGCCGTCTTTGTAAACCTCATCTCGCAATTCAATGACGGAAATGAACTCTTTCTTGTCTGTATCTAAAATGTCAAATGATTCTCGTCTATTTCCGTTTTGATTTGTCACAATCGTTCTATCTGAAAAGTGACTATGTTTGCACCCGGGTGCAAATAATCTGAATACACTATTGGTACACAGGTACAAAGAGCCTAACATACGCTATTTCCACACGGGAACGTATAGATTAAAATACACTATTTGCGCCAGAAATATTATATGAAACACAATTCACACCCGTAGAGCCTTGCAACAGTTAATCACTTCATTTTTACTTGCAGAAACTGTCCCAACAGTTGAATGACTTGTCGGAAGCAATTTGAGTTTTCTTCACAAAAATTCGATGTTCCGACTGAATCAGTTTCAATCTTCACTGTAAATTTTACAGTATATAAATACTGGTCTAACAATTACGTGTTTCGACAGAGGTAACTTGAATCTTCATTGTGCAAACTTGAGTCTTTTGAATATTTCTTGTACAAACTAGCCTTACAAATGTACGAAGGGTGCAAATAGCGTTCTTTAAGCTATTTGCACTCGTGTGGATAAACCCCTTTTCATCGATTTTCAACAGGCGTACGACAAAACCAAACGTAGAGAGCTATTGGTGGGAATGAAGGAATTGGGTTTTAAACTTAAACTCCTGAGACTGGTGAAAGCAACTTTGCTCGGCTCTGGATGTCGAGTGAAAGTGCAGAAAGAGTTCTCCGAAGTCTCCGACATTCTGAAAGGACTGAGACAAGGGGATCGCCTTTCGACATTGCTGTTTAATATGGCTTTGGAGATTTCTATGAGAAGAGCTGTTATCCAATCGTCCAGAACTTTTGCTACCAATTTGGTGCAGGTCCTAGGCTTCGCTGATTATTTGGATCTGGCAAGAGGGCACACGTTTGGGGTGGAGGAGACTTATACCAGTCTTGAAGTTGAAGCAGAGAAAATGGGTTTAGTGATCAACGAGTTAAAAACCAAGTACATGAAAACTAACAGGCCTACTATTGAGCAGCAGGAAGGAGATGGTCAACGTTTTTGGGGTTGTTGATGAATTTGTTTGGGAGTGGATATAAAAAGAAGAACCATGGCTGCAAACAGATTCTTCTTTGGATTGCAAAGACATCTCCGCTCCAAGCTGCTAAGAAAGAATTGAAGTACAGTATCTACAAAACACTGATCAGACCAGTTCTACTTTATTGAACTGAATCGGAGAGGGGTTGGACGGCCAAAATATAGATGGAGCGATAATGTAACTGCAGATTTGAACGCGCTTGGAGTACGAAACTGGCGTCTTGCAGCTCAGGACCGGCAGCATTGGAACCGGAATCTGGACCAGGCCAAGTCCAAGAAATGGATGTAGCGCCGTAGAAGTAAGTAAGTAAGGATAAACAACTATTTCGGAAACTGAACATCATCACATATCGACAGTAATGAAAATGAGCATGAGCTTCAGTTAATGGAGTCCCACGTAGCGAATTACACGACAAAACGAATGAAACTGAAAGTTTTGTATCGAACAATCAGTGATGCTTTTAACAAAAAAAGTAACAGATTCAGAGATTATATTAGGCTGATGCTATTCGCACGCGCGTGCGAATAGCCATTTCACAATGGATTTGACTACTCGCACGCGCGTGCGAATATCCATTCCACATTGTCTTAGACTATTCGCACTCGCGTGCGAATAGCCAAAACAACGAGTACCGGCTATTCGTACGCGGAAGGGACTGCTTATGGAAAAAACGAATATGATTTTCGCGCGAAAATCATATTCGTTTTTTCCATAAGCAGTCCCTTCCGCGTCACAAGATGACAAAAGAGTGCACCCGACGATATAAAACTTCTGTAACTGTAAACCAATTTTGAGATTTTGAGTGTGTTGGAATGGTTTAAAAAGAACAAGAGCGAAGTTCTTCTCAAGAAAATATTTGTCGCTTATGTAAATCATGACCCTCCGTTATTTAGTAGAACTCGAAATCCTGAAGTAAATTTGAGATACTTGCACAAGTTTGTTTAGATGTGTCAGTCGAATAATTTCGAAAGAATTTTTTTTGTGTTAAGTGTCAATGTTGAGGTTTTGCACATTTTGATCGAAAAATATTTTCTACCTATTTTTAATGGTAGTATTCCATAAATACACGTGTATAAATTCATAATGCGTACTAAGATACTACACTACATCCACTTTTCTTTTTTACTTAAAACATTTTCAGTTCTGTTCAATGCACTGATCTCCAGGTACAGTTATGCAGCTTCGAGTTAGTCCAACCGTGATAAAGAATCCAACCCAGATGTTTCATCTCATTCTTATCATCTTCTTTCTTTCGTTGAATTCAGTTTTCGCTTGCACACATCCTCTTCGTTTCAATGCTGTTGAAAATGTGCATGTGCAATTATCCGATTGCAACTGGTTGTTTTTAACAATAGAATTAAATCCAAGAAATTTGTCTTCTGTAAAAAGATGCTTGATAGGAGGTTTTATTCAAAAAATTATCATTTTGACTTGGTAGAAAAATTTTAATGCGTGCGAATAGTCAAATCCAATGTAAAATGGCTATTCGCACGCGCGTCCGAATAGTCAAATCCAACGTGAAATGGCTATTCGCACGCGCGTGCGAATAGGCTAAAACAGGGTGGAATGGCTATTCGCACGCGCGTCCGAATAGTCAAATCCAATGTGAAATGGCTATTCGCACGCGCGTGCGAATAGTCACAGCGATTATATTACGACACTTTTGCACAAGTCCTTCGACTAGTCAACATTTTGTCGCAACAAAAACAGCAACGAAGCTAAAACTCACCACTATACCAGTCAGAAGTGTAGTTCTAAACGTGTCAAGCAAATCAGAAATTGGATAATTTCGATGCGAAAATGGAAGTAGAGTTTTTGAATCGACAGCGACGGTGACGGAAGTAATAGCTTAGGTACGGGAAATGTTATACAGAAGAATGTATGATTTAACAAATGAAGTAAAAGATTTTGATTTGACGCTAACCGATACGTTAATCAATAGAAGTAACAGATTTGATGGATGTGACATGTCCGATGTTGATTTTAAGAGTTAATCTCTATGTCCAACTCCAACAAACGAAAGTATAATTGAAAATCCTCTCATACTTACAGATCTGTCGAAAGAGTGTTACATTGTCATCATTATTGGCAACCCTGAATCATTTCAACAGCAATGCAACAATTTCATTATCTAATCTCAGTTCGCCAATTTGTTGCTGTAAAACGACGAACAACCAAAATTCAATGCAAAGTAAACATTGTTGCAATCCCACTTGAAAACCATCAAACACAAGCAAATAAAAAGCGATAAAAATTTGGTTTTCCAATAAAAACACCGTCACCATCATTGAGGTGAAACTAATAATTTTACGAGAGAGCAAAAATAAAAATTAAAAAAAATTGTGGCCAAACGAAACGTCTGCATAATAATCAAATTGAATAGACGGGACTGATTTATCTATTTATCTCAATGATTAATCATTACGAACTGGAGATAAAAATTTATTATTGTTTCTTAATATCATCGTCGTCGAATCATTTAAATCGGTTAAACTGGGCCACTGATTCAATTATCGCATAGACGAAAATTCGTATTACACAATCGCTCTACTTTTTGTTTTCATCGTCTTCATCTTCATCTTCTTCTTCGACCAGATATAATAATAGCTAGAAGCTCGACCCTCGTATCACTCACATACATAATTTATGAACCAATCTTCTTCTATCACATTAAATATTACTAAGTTATAAACACTGGTTGTGTTGACTATGTCATGGTCAGTATCTTCGCCAAGGTTGCCTCTTTTATCATCATCATTTGCTACAAATACGAATTTCGTTACTGAATTTCTCTTCGTTTTTTTTTCTTCTTCTCTCTTTCCATAAACATTTTTATTGCGTGATATTTCAAACATTGTTTTATGTAATAATCGTCTGCAATATACTTATTTGGCCGGAGATGATGGTATGGGCATATTATATATGGAGAGAGAACATTCGTCGTACAATCGGCTGTGTACACCTTTTTCTGATTTACTTTTTTTATAACGTGGTAATGGTGTACGTAGCGAGCTGTGTTGCATTTGTATATTAAAATGCGAAAAAAATGAAGTGGTCGAAAATTTTAAGAAATTAAACGAAGGAGAAAAAGAAGTTTTATTACAAAATATGTTGTCGGATGGGTATTTAACATTTGTGTCACGTTCCCTTAACTCGAAAAAGAATATGCAACGAAAAACGACAGCAGCAATAACATCAACAATTTTGAATGTTTATTCGGCTTATAGCCTGTCCGTGCTTTTTTGTATAATATATTGCTCACTGGTCTGTTGGCTCTTTTGATTTAGGCGAAATTTCTTCCATAATTTGATGTGAAAAATCCAAGCATGGATCAATGGATTGCATTTTAGGCAATTTCCAATTTGTTCAGCATAATAGAATCACAAACATTTTACCGATAAGGTCAGGCTCAACCTACAATGTCTCGGTGTTGTGGGATATATAGAGAGATATCAGCTATTTTATGGCCTTCGCCAAGTTTTTGTTATGGGATGAATATACCAATTCAGTTGGTTCGATTTCGATCTTGAACTCGTTTGTCAACTCGGCTTCTAGACTTCCGGAAGGAGAATCCGGTTATAACAAACACATTTTGGTTCGAGGTTTTCTTTTGCTTAATTTGGTTCTATCTATGAACAATCCATGATTGTCTACATCCTCCAGGGCTTACTTTAGAGAATTTTAATTCTGAAAATTCCGAAAATTCTGAAAAAGTTCCGAAAAAGTTCTGAAAAATTCCGAAAAATTATTTCAGAATTTTTAGGAACTTTTTCGGAATTTTTTCAGAATTTTCGGAATTTTCAGAATTAAAATTCTCTAAAGTAAGCCCTGACGTCCTCCTGAAAAGGATGGAAATGTCCAGCAATTTCAATTCAACTTTTCAGTCATTGGGTAAGAAGAAGTAGATATATCAACTTTTGAATCTACTACTTCTTTTGGTCTAAGTATAGATTGATTAACGTGACATTCAACTTATCTTATGTCAAGCAATATCTTCTGTAATTGTTATCGAAAGCAGGCCCGGACTGGCGATGCCCGAAGGGCCTTTTTGATTTTGTACTGCATAAATGGCAACGAAGGTCCCTTTGCAAATTTTCTTCATACAACGCCCGAAGGGCTTTTTCTAGCTAGTCTGGCCATGATCGAAAGAGTCACCGTCTATTTTTGGGAAATTACTTTTCCACAATTTGCTACAATTTTCCAGGTGAAACTTTCCAATATTAGCCAAAATTCGATAGCAGTTGCCATCATTAAAAAATTATCAAAATTATGTAAAATTGCTCCGCTAGCTCCTGAGCCACCTGGTCACTTTCAAATTATGGCAAACTGATTGCAAATTATGGAAAAATCCTTGTAAATTATGGCAAATTTCTATGGATTGCTTCTGGGGAGAATAGCATTGGAACCAAACTAATACTATGGGGTGATCAGTTCTTCAGATACCGTTAATGAAAAATGGTTTGTTTTTTTTTTAAGAAAAGAGTAAGGAAACGCCTTTGATCTTTCTGCCTTCCGGCTATTGTTTCCCAAGGATCAGGTCTCTATGTTTCCGATATTGAACCAATAATGTTATCTATGTGCATTCTAACGGTACCGCAACGATTGGACCATGTTCTAAGATATAATTTTCTGCTCTAGAATCGGAGAGTCTGACATTATATTTGGTAATTAATACCTTCTCTACCCAGTTAACACAATTTTGAGAATCTCCAACTAGTTTTACATATTGCCCTCGATATTGCCATTTCGTGTATTTTATACGTTCAAATGCAAAAACAGAGAAATAAAAAAAAAACAATTTTATGGCAAAAAAATGTATTTCTTCGTTTTTATACGTCGAAACCGCGCATCGACCATTTATATATGTTTAAAAATTCTAATGTGAAATATATATGAAAAAAACTGGTTATTCGCCAACGAAGATGGTCAAGCTTCAAGCGAACCAAGTCAAGTATAATATATAATGAAAACAAAAGTGCCCCAAAACGTGTATTTTATGCCTCTCACTCTCCGTTTTTTTTGTATATACATAACCTACCTATATACTATACCCAACACAATATTTCATATAAAATGAACACACAACCATTTATTTAAAATGGTTTTTATATGTTGATGTGTTTTGTAACCTTTTTTACACACGATATCTCATTTTGGTTGTATATATATACCTACCTATATGTCGAGTAAAGCTTGCAGAATTCACGATAAAGCCGAATTAAATGTGAAAGAAGCCGCGTGGAAAATTTTTTATAATCTTTATCGTGAGAGACGGGTACAGGAATTGGATTAGAATGAAAGTGCTACCGGGACTTTATTTGCGATGATAATTGGTTGTAGACTGGACTATGATCCTAAAGTACTTCCCTGTGAAAGTCCAATATATGATTTTCCCTAATTCTTAGCGATTCTTAGCGGTGATAATTGGATGGTTGTCGATGGATACATGAATGTCAAGTCTTTTCGATCAAGCTTTCAACACTTATTTCGTTACGGTTTACATTTGTGGGGAAAAACGATTGTTTACACCGCGTACGCATCGAAAACGTTTGGTATTCACTTAGGTGGATTATGGGAAAGTAGAAGACCCTTCTTTGAGCTAACCTCACTTGTTGTGATTTTTTCCACTATTTTCTCCCTTTGGTAAACTAATAACTATTCCGGAGAACAACTGATTTTCCGGATCCGGATCTTCGCATCTTGTCAAAGGCGATCATAGGCAAGTGCTTCCAGAATAAAATTTGTTATTGGCATCGACGTCAAAAATTAGAGTAAGCTGCGTATATCATAGCAAGGTGTGGTGAAAACAAATGAAGTAAAAGATTTGATTATGTACCCGTCATCGGGTGGTCATAAGTCATAAGTCAACCACCTATAAAGTGGAAGTTATAAGTTCATAAGTTTATAGATCAAAAGTATGAACGACGAAAGTTATAGCGATAGGAAGATAGTGGATCAGATAGAGTAATTAAACTCTATGAACCAACCTACAGTGATATCAATAATCAAAAAAATTTAAAAAACAACCAACAAAATCATGTAAAATCCATTAAAATCTTGAAGTTCTTGGGCTGCGACAGAGGCCGAATAAATAATAATAATGCCTTATGCCTATCTCAACCTCACAAACACAGCAAATGTAAAAATTCTGGTACAAACCATCGAAAAATTATGGTCCTGACTCTGTTGGCAGTTGCAGCTCTTCAGGATGGATGAAGAGCTATGAAAGCTTCGGAAGTTTGGTCGACAAGTTTATTCGCAAAGTCAGAAGAATTACAACGAGCAAACTATTTTTCTTCGTTGACTATTCCTGACTCTTCTCAGCCCAAGAACATCAAGATTTTGATGTATTTTACATGACTTTGTGGGTTGGCTTCTATATTTTTGGGATTATTGTTGTCACTGTAGGTTGGTTCCTAAAGTTTAATTGCTCTTTATGAGCCACTATCTTCAAATATTTTAAATGTAATTGCTGCTGAGTGCAATTTATGAGTACATTTCATAATGTGACCACCCAATGTAACAAAAGACGCTACTTCCTCCCATAACGTCTGCGTAAATACCGAAAACATAAGTCCAGCAATTATTTGAGTTTTTTTGTTTGTTAATTTTTAATAAAATTTGGTGAACCGAAATAAAATGAAAAACCCACCTCACTCGGCGCAAAAAAAATAAATAAATTATTTGATGATATTCTTCACAATATAATAAGTCTTTGCGACTATTGTTTACTTTGCGAATGAAAGTGAATTTTATACAACAAAAAAACGTTTTTTTTTGTATTTTCTCTTAACTACATTTTGCCTGCCTCTCTGTTACGTATTCACATTTATAGAAGGTGATTATGTAGTTTATTTTATTATTATTATTATTTATGAATGGCTCTGGTGGATTCGTCGCCGCTGCTGCAGTAGACTATAAGGAAATTTAATTTCTCATTTTTTTATTTTTTATAGAAAGTAAAATTAAAATTATTTTACCAAGAAACAGCCAAGCAAACGAATGATATTATTTATAAAAAAAAATTATAATAATTGTTAAAATCGAAGAAAAATTATTTCTGAAAAAACAAATCCATCGAAACGGTTAATTTCAGAGATAAATTGCGTGATTTAGAAATAGCTTGCAATTTACGCTTAGTTGACGGCGCACAAAGTCATTAATATTGAGTCATATACGGATTGACGTGTAAAAATTATAAATTGAACATATCAAAAGTACCAGGCATATTTTGTCGATTTTTTATGGTAAATGTTTAAGAGTGAGCTTGCGAAAACATTTTGAACAATTTTAAGATAATCCATCGGCGATTTATGAACTGGTAAAGGAATCTTTGGACTTTTCAAAGTTCAGAACAGAAGCAGTTTTTCCTGAAATATTTTCGTTCTCCGCTAGATCATTTCAAAATCTGGTCTACTCCACGAGCGGATTAAAATCGTTTTCCCTTAATATCTCCGACAATCGGGGGTTGTTTTTGCCCTAGTATGAAAATCTCCCTCTCTCTCACTCTCTTACAGGCAATTGCAGGCTATATGACTTGTATTGAAACAGGGTATGGAAAACCATTTTTTCGTACATGTGTGACAAGTGGGTGTTTCGCGAATACTACTACGAATCTCCCAAATTTTCGAAAAATTATTTGTCGGGAAAATTAATGAAAACTCGAGATAATTTTGGATAATTTAGGAAAAAAATTCCCAAAAAATAGTCCTTGTTAACAATACTAAGCCTCCCAAGCCTCGGAAGGCTTGGAAGAAGTTCATAAATGTTAAGTGTTGATAGTATGTGCGGATCTGAAATTCAACTGAAACAAATCCGTGCTGGAATTTCACTGCCTCATGAGGCTTTTTAGGACTTTGCAAGAAAAGGCTCCAACTGGCCAAGTGATCACTTACCACCTAGTTGGATCGATAATGATCTCTGCTATCAAGCAATACTAATTAAGCAGCAGGGTAATCCAGTTAGTCACAGTCTATTTTCCATCAAACCTCCATGATCCACCGGTGGACTTATTTTTTGCAACAAATTTTTTAACCTGAAGTCTAAGCCTAACCAATGAAACCAAACGTGGCATGTATGAGGAACATCAAGTATCTTTACATTGATATATTTGGTTGACCGCAAAAGCTAATTATCGAGAAACGTTCTTTTATTCTACTTTTTGTTCTACTTATCTGCAAAAACGGGACGTGGCCAATTAGCGAATTATAAGAAAATGAGCAAACTTAGTTTTGAATAGCTTCTAACGATGCCAATAGGTTGGTACTTCAGAAGAGAAAACATCGGAAATGAAGCTAAATCAATGAACTTTCATTTTTCTTATAATTCACTAACAATGGATATGTCTTCCTTCTGTATCTAGATATTCATATATTCTATGCTGAACTAACGGAGGTCCAACGATTCCAATACTATTACATTTTATAAACAGCCGATTATGGCTTCTACTCTTGTTTCATGAACAAATAGTTTGGAGTTTTCGCAAATCGCCTCTTAAATGTGAAATTTCAAAACGTTCCGTTCATTTTCGGCATGAAAACGTTGAACGATTTTTATATGCAAAAGTACAGTGAATGAAATAAAAGAAAATTGGAAAGAAAACAAAAATTAACGTAACAATGGGTTGTAATTGCCTAAGCCGTTAATCTAGTCAATAAACCTTAAGTGTGCAATGTGCATTATTTATATGAAAATGCATTTAATTTTCAACGTTTTACCATTCAATGATCAGACGTTAACATGCCAGTTTATTTGAATGGGTTTGTTTTTTATCCATTTGCTTTCTGAACGGCGAATATAACCCATTTGCCTGACATGTAACAATAAATTTTTTTTTCGTGTATTTGTGTGGGATTGATGATAATTTTGATTTTGATTTATTATTCGTGTTCTTGTACCTCAAGAGGTGTGTCGTACAAAAATGATAAATCTTCATAAAACTTGTAATCGCAAAATTCTTTGACAATTTATTAAAATGTTGGAGATTTATATTTGATGCAATGATTGCTGAAATGGTGCTCGATGTATTGAATTTCAACAGAGCGACAATATGTCTGAGCAATGAAATGTGACCAATGTGATGTTGAAACCATTGAAGTAGAAGATTTTGTTTGAATAAATCGGAAATAATTCGATTAAAAGAAGTACACGAGTCTCGATAAGACATGCCGGCGGCTATAGGTTCAGGAACGTTCCATTTGAAAAGAACAATCGATACCGGGGAGCGTCTACATCGCAATTTGAATAGAAAATTGTTGACACCGCACAGAAACTTGAAGGTGCAAGAAAACAGAATTGGCGCCTTATCAAAACCTTGCTTATCAAAAACCGACCGGAACAACATTTGCAATAATTTTTACTCAAGACAACGAACAAAGAGTCGATGCGTGACCGACTGGAAGAACAAGTGGCCTTGAGTCATCATTACACATTTAGTGCCTAAAAAAATACATTTTTGTGCTTGAAGACTGAAATTCGACGGATTTCGACACGCATTCTACTATCAAAAAGTTCAATTTTTCTGTACTTCTCAGAGAGAGAGAGAGAGATATTTGCGGCCAAGAAAGTACTTTCTCGGACACTCTCTCCGGCCGAAATAGTACATTGAATGACAAGGGGCGAAAGTAAAAAAATTCAACCGTGTGCGAGAGTTGATGCCCGCGCCGAAGGCAAGGGCCTCAATCGCACAGGTTGAATTTTTTTACTTTTGCCCCGAGTCGTTCATACTATTTTTTTTGATACCAACATCGAAAGTTGATACGTATCGCAAACATCAGAACAAAATGTTGAAATATGAAGGCATTTAGCCAGAAAATGCGGGGGTCCAGGGGCGGCAGCCCCCTGGTATATCAAAAATTTAATTATTTTGCCATAACAACAACAACACACACAAAAATTAACAAATAACTAACAAATCATTCAGCAACAAAAAGTATCAACTTCGTATGTTAATTTCAATAAGAGCACTGGCGCACGCTTTATTTCAATTTTGATCGCAGTACACTTATTGACAAGAGTCGACTATTACATTATGTAGTCGACTTTCGCATTATGTATATTGACTTTCGCTTTATGTATTCTTTCTTTCTCCCCGCTCAAACACATAACTTGCATTTTTTTACTTTCGCCCCGGATTTCGAGGGCGAAAGTATCAACTTTCGATGTTGGTATCAAAAAAATGGACTTTCATATATATTTTTCCGGCGGCGATCAAGTGTGCATGCTTTGTTGTTGAAATGACTGTAGATTGATTTACATGTTGATGGTGTTGTGGTTTCGTCACATTTCAGTTTTCAAACACAAAAATCGTCGTTTGTGACTCGTGATGAAAGCTGCATTTTTCGGTACACGTCGTAAGCTTGTCCTACTCGGCTCCACCTCGACTAGTACCGAAAAATTCAACTTTTCATCACTCATAACAAAATGTACTATTACATCACAAGGACGGAAAATTGGAAGAGTTTTCTCGTGAAGATCGTTGATCTGAGGCAAAGCCGATGTAAATAACCACAAAGAAGAGTGCTACGTACAATATTTTACATGCACCGAAAAAGTGCTTCATTGGTGAAATACGGAGGCTTTTAAAAATAATTATATTCAGCGAAAAAACGATAAAAGTCTCAATGCTGAAATTCTTAGTAGCGAAATCTAGTACTTAAACCAAAAGAAGCAAGAGGCCACACATGATACGTTTGTCGTTTGTGCTTTAAAATCTAAGGTTCAATAAATTCCGACTAAGGAATTCACCTTTTGTTGATAACGACGACAAAAATAAACAACAATTTCTAACTAATGCGATCTTTTTAATAGCAAAATGAATGATCAAAACAAATGAAGTAAAAGATTTTGAAATCAATCTCTTGAAAATACTTCGATCGAAAGAAGTTCTAGACCCGATAACAATAATGCCGATATGCTTTCCGTATGTGAAAGGTTAAAAAGAGTTTTTTTGCGTCAATCTGATTCAGACGTATATAACAGGCTCAATGATAATAATACAGCTGATATGCTGTGAAACAGTTAAAACCACCTATGTATGTTCCTTTTGTTCCTTATTCTTACTTAAGCGAACGAGAAGTCCCAGTTATATTCGATTAACTTATGCAGATACACACACGTCCATCCTGACAATAAAAATATCAAATCGGTTCGTTTAACACTTCGGAACGGAGAAACATTTCACAGAAATCCCCCGTACTCAAAACACACCTTTTCAATAAAAATCAAATTTTTATTTTTTTTAAACCCACCTCAATCTGAATGTAATGAATATTATAAAACCTGTTTCGATTTTATACGATCTAAGGTCTAAGGAGATAATCCTTTTAAATTGATTGCCCATCATCTGATTAAATTCCCTTTTTTTTTGGTATAATACGTATACGACGAGAATGCAATGATGTGTAGTAGAAATAAATGTACGTGAAACCGAACATAAATAAAGTAAAATTAATATTGTGTCGAGTGGAGTGGACGAAGGAATAATAATAATAAAAAAAACGAACGACAGTCAATGAGAAAATGATCGTAGCGTGAGATTGAGTCAGATTTTTTGTACGTGAAATTGTAACGTATAGAAAGGTGTCTCGATGTGTACATAAATTAACGCACGTCATTCAAATAGATAGTTATAATACACAAAACACAGTCCATTGCATCCATTACTATTTCTTTTCAGCAACAAAAATATAGTGAAAGAAAATAGAAATTACGCAGTTCAGTGCAGTTACTGTAGGCCAGTTTCACAAAATTTATCGAATTTTCGAAAGGAAAGAGAAAAAATCACAAACCGTTCATAATTTCGGATGCAGGTGTATAGGACAGCACAAAACAGCACTCTTTGTCGTACTTAACAAAAAAAAATGAGTCGAACCCAAAAATTGGAAATATTTAAAATTTTACCTGGCAGAATCAATGTGCACAGAACAAGGTGATTCGAAATTCGTATTAAGGTGATGCAAAGTTGATTTCTTTGTGTTGGGGATTATGCAAGCACGTAGAAAGCGGCAGGTTTGTTTATTTTCATAAAAACCGTTAGACAGACACATGCAAAAAAAAAACGATCACAGAAATAGTCCAATGGCTACCGAGTCTCATGTTCGATATATATTTATTCGCAATCGTTATGAGTCATTGGTACATTTAAGTCTGCCATCCCTGATCATACAGGAAAAAGGTCGTTCACAAATGATGTTGCGCTATTTTTCGAAATTACCCCCTTGTCAAGCAAAAAGAAATCAAAATTGACCCAAATTTGTAAGAACCGTCAAGTTTTTTTTTAAACACTCACTGAACCTATAAAGGCGATCCGTCGTTTTTCAATAATTCCCAGAAGTAATCTGTCTATTTTCTGTAAATTGTGCTCTTATATAGCAAAAAAATACTTATGTTCAAACGAATGAAGTAAAAGATTTCTTATAAGACAGAAGTTGATTAAGAAAATATTTAAGCAACTGATTGCCCTGCAGAAAAGATATAAAAATCAATCTAGACAGACATTCGTCAATGCTAACTATTCTTCTTCTTCTAAAAACTGAATTCGCTGAATTTAATTCAATACTTTCGTCAAAAATAGATGTATTTCCGACAGGGTTTATCAGTGCAAAGAAACCTACAGATTTGTAAACTGATTAGATCGCGAAACACGGTGGGGTTGAACAAAACTTAAATAGAGTCGTGATCTTATTGAGGGACTCGAGTTCTATAAAAAAAACCACATTCAATTCGCGGATCCATCCAGCCGTTTCGGAGAACTGGCACTCATGGTCGTGCGGGACCGACGAGTCAATTTGAATACAGATTGTTATCGCAACGGATAGAGGGCCTAATTCTAAGCTAATTCGTTTTAAAATGGCTTCTTTCGACAACCTGACCACGTAGCCACAGTCAGCTAAACCCGATATTTCGATATTTTTAAATCGTGATATGTTCAAGATGAAGAGAGTTTGAAACTCTTTGAATGGCGATATTGGATTACATGCTCTATTAAACGCCGAGAATAGATTTTACAATATTTGTCTGAATTGCACAATATTTGAAAAATGTTATTTTCACCATCCTCGGCAAAACTTGGACTAATCTGTAATTCTCAGGTTGACCCTGTCTGCAACAAAACAATAATGCCTGATCAGCCTGCAGTCTAAGCACAAATTAGCTTAGAATTAGTCCCCCTATCCGTTGCGATAACAATCTGTATTCAAATTGACTCGTCACTCCCGCACGGCCATGAGTGCCAGTTCTCCGAAACGGGTGGATGGATCCGCAAACTGAATGTGGTTCCTTATAGTAATCAAGTACCTCAATAAGAACGTGAAGAAAAATCAGATGTGGTATCGCGACTCTATTTACGTTTTGTTCAACCGCACCGTGGAAAGTTTTCCATTTGAAAAGGCCCGACTTATAAGTGTAGCTAAATGCAGAAAGGGGACATGTCCAATTAGCGAATTGTAAGAAAAATAAAATTTCATTAGCTTCGTTTGTAACAGTCTGACGATGTGAACAGAATAATAATTTCAAAGAAGAAAAGATCCCCAGAATATTCAAAACAAAATCAAACAAGTAAAATTTCATTTTTCTTATGATTCGTTAATTATACACGTCCCCTTAGTAAAAGCTTTGTTCAATTTCATTCAATTTTTAGCCCCGTACGAAGTACAAAGGGGCTTATAGGATTACGATGCCGTGTGTAATTGATGGAATTCGAAGCAGACGGTAAGGGCAAAGTGTTTGCCTATGTTCATAGATGACGAATCTGCAATAAAAATTTTGTCTGTCCGCCTGTCACGTCGATATCTTGAGTAAATCAAATCCGATTTCAAAAAATTTTTTTTCCCCTGGAAGATAGTCGAAATAGTGAGGCTAAGTTCGAAGATGGGCATATTCGGGTCGGCCCTTCGTGAGTTAGGGCCACCAAAGTGGTTTAAGGTCTTTTGGTGATATTTATGGCAAAATAAACGATGGAAATGTAAATGACACGGCAAATGATAGGTATTGTCAATACCAATCCAGGAAAAAAAAGTTTTTTAAAATCGGGTGAGTGGACCGTGAGTTGGGGCCTTAGAAGTGAAATGCTACTCGGGCCCTATGTGTATTTTACATAGAACTCGAGCAAATTTCATTCGTTTTTCGTAATTTTTGTTTCATTTGGAAGGTAATCAAAGGCCGAATAGAATGTTGTTGAAAAAAAATTAAATTTGGGTCCTTGGCCTAAGGCCGCTACTAGGGCCCTATGTGTATTTTACATATAACTCGAGTAAATTTCATCCGTTTTTCGTAATTTTTGTTTCATTTGGAAGGTAATCAAAGGCCGAATAGAATGTTGTTGAAAAAAAAATTAAATTTGGGTCCTTGGACTAAGGCCACTACTAGGGCCCTATGTGTATTTTACATATAACTCGAGTAAATTTCATCCGTTTTTCGTAATTTTTGTTTCATTTGGGAGGTAATCAAAGGCCGAATAAAATGTAGTTGAAAAAAAATTTAAATTTGGGTCCTCGGACTGAGGCCGATACTTGGCCCTTCAAAAAAATAAAATTTTAGGGCGATTTGAAATTTTTGTTTCATTTGATAGGAACGTCGTACGGGGCTTCGTAATTGCGCTATGCATAATAAACGTAATAATAATTACATAATAATTTTACTTTAACTACATTAACCGGCGCAATAGGTTTACGGTCAAAGTAGGGTGACAGACGCACTAGGGTCACGTACGCAATAGATATACGGGTTTGTACGGGGCTCAGTCGCAGCAAACGCTCCGACTGTTCTGATGGTTCGTTTTATAAAACGAATCCTATTCTGTCTAGTTTGTGGATATCAATATCAATAGTAGTTTAACTGCTAGAATTTGCTCGAAGTACTTCAACACAAGTAAGTGCCAGATTGTTTTATGGGGTAAGACAGGTGGATCTTTGAAGAACCAAAAAAAACTGATCAAGGATAAAGGTATCACATTATCTACAACCATAACTCCTATTAGTGCCGGTTAAATCTAAATGAAAGTTGTCTTGTTTCAAGCACACATTCGAACAAGGATGAAATTCGAGACAAATACGATCAGCATGCGAAAAAAAGGTTATGTAGAGACTTTTCATAAACGGCTAATCATCTGTTATCGACTATGACAGAAATAAATAATGACCCAACGTCCATCGTCTTATGTCTTATATATCAAAATTTATGTTCAGACAAATGAAGTAAAAGATTTGGATTTTTTCCACTTTTAACAAAAGAAGTGACAGATTTAGTTATTATATACGTTTGCTGCTTCTAAAATGGTTAATCCAGCTCAGCGGCAGTACGTTAAACACATCTTTTACAGCCCATAAAAACGAATCCTAAAAAAACCTTATTTGTGGTGAACAAAAAAAAGAGAATTTAATGCGGGACTTTAGATTACTTTTACCTCATTCATATTACTATTATAAATTCTGTTCGGGTGGATATATATCGCTTGTTGCTTGTTGTATATACATACATATTGTTGGGTAGGTTCGGTTTTTTTTAAATAATTTTTTTTTTATTTTGTATTCCAGAAAGGAACACACATTTTTAATTAAAGGTTACAAGCTATATGCGTTACATAACAAGTTCTGTGGAGTTTTTCGATACATAAATTCATTGATGATGGTTGGAGGAGAGTATATAACAAGGCATACACGAAGTAGAACCAGTTTTGAAAGGGTGATTTGTTTTGATTTTATATTTATGTGTGAGAAACCTCAGAGCCTGTAAGTTCGTTAATTAAAGTCAGAATTAAATTTCCTTTTAAAAAAACGGATTTTTGTTGAAGATTTTAATCTAATGTTAGACAAACGGGCGGGATGGTTATCCTATAAAAAATTTCAATTATCTTGTCCTGTTCAATATTCCTAGAAATACCGGTTCTAAGAAACTCATTTTCGAAATCGTATAAATCCAGACAGGATCCACCACAAATAATTCTCAATTGACCCTTTTCACTAGCGAGGCAAATACACAATCGCCACGGCATGACTGGTTGCAGTAAATTACGGTACTTAACTTGACACACACTCAACACTTACGTGTTGAGGTACACTAAATTACCATATCGAGCGCCAAAATCAATTCGGTTAATGAGTTTTTTTTGTTTTAAATGTTACCCGTACAAAGCGAACCGAATTTCTATTTACTAATAACCGTTAATTGTAATGGAAAAGTGCCATCGGCTACGCGATATAAAACTGAAACGAGGATGTGCAATCCTTTCGTAATTTGTAAACTTAATTACATAAATCACGCATTCAAATCATAATATAGATTTTATGGGACATATTGTCCACTGTGGAAGTGGAACACAGACTAGAGGGTGGTTCATCGAATGACTTGCTAAGCTGTGTAAGTTTGTGGGACAACGATTTCTTCTGATCAACACGATTAGATTGGGTGTTTAACCTGACAATACTACGTATAGTGATATTCAAGGGCGAGTGCGAGCCTTACTCTAGCAACACAGAGCGATGCCAAAGAGACCTAATTCAAATTTTTCTTTTGTTTTTCTGTCAGTATAAGAAAAGGAAAATTTTAATTAGGTCTCCTTCGCATCGCTATGTGTTGCGGCAGTTACAATGAATCAACAAATGTAAGAGAATTACGGTAAATTGCGTCTCAGAATCCCTTTATTGATTCACTTGCATCAGAATTCATAATATTTTGGACCCTTTCGAGTCTTATAGAATCTCTTTAGGTGTACGAATGAGTCCGAATCCTTTTTCGTTACGAAACTATTGCACTCCAGCTTAAGAAAAAGAAGTAAAACTAATTCAAACTTTTCTTTAGCTGTTCGACTGCCAAGTTTGACAACAAAACAAAAGAAAAATATGAATTAGGTCTCGTTCGCCTTGCAATGCGTACGGCAACGTAGGAACGCCAATGAGACCTAATTCAAAATTGTCTTTTGTTATACCGTCAACTGGCAGGAGAACAAAATAAAAGATTGAATAAGAGCTCCTTCAAGTCGCTAAGTTTAGCGTATGCGTAGCAACGCGAATGAGACCTAATTCAAAATTGTTGTTTGTTATACCGTCGATTTTCGCAGTAGAACAGAAGAAAAGTTTGAATTAGGTCTCTTTCGGGTGGCTATGTTTAACTAGATCTGCTGTATGTAGGTACATATGGCAACGAGACCTAATTCAAATTTTTCTTTTGTTTTGTTGCCAAGCTTGACAGTAAAACAAAAGAAAAATTTGAATCAGGTCTCCTACACCCTTTGACACATACACCCTTTGACCGAAACGAACAGTTTACACATCCAGCAAATTCGCATTTACATTAAAACGTCCATCAATTAATCTAAAACCCATTCAATCTACCGCCGACTATCATGTTTACACAATACAATGTTTTCAACTGCATTGTCGTGTTCAAACACTTTCCGTACGTAAATAGAAAAAGTTTAATTCGGAAAAAAGCTTTTTCTCGCCACTTGTGTTTCGTTAGTCATCGTCATTCGAGTGTACATTGTCATTCGGTTAATACACGGCTGGATTTCAAGCGATTTCAAACAAAAACTCTGATTCAAGAATGTGGTACTCAAGCATAGCGAATGGAAAGAAATCATTTTCGCGGAAGGGATCGCTCAATGATAATAAGGCGAAACGTAGTGACGACGACGATGACTTGGCTATGGAGAAACGAAGTTCATGCCAGGAGAATTTACATCAGTACTTACTGAATTCAACGCTGCATGGTTTGCGGTACGTTGGTGAGCGGCAAATTTCACCATTCGAAAGGTTTTTCATTTGATTCGAACGAAGAGACCTGAGTCACCAGTCACTTCATTGTATTCCAGAGCATTTTTCATGTTATCCTTCATATTTGTCGTGTTACTCTCCGCGTACTTCATCACTAACGTCTACGAGAAATGGAACGCATCGCCGGTGATAATTGCACAAAATGCGTATGCTACGTCGATCAGTGAGTTTCCATTTCCGGCGGTTACCATTTGCAATTTGAATCAAGTGAAGAAAAGTAAAATCGAATATGTGCAGAAGGGTACGATTGAGAGTATGTTGGTGCGAAGCATATGCCAATTGAGCGACGATGGAGAGGAAGCGGCAGATTATCAAGGGAAATGGTCAACATTTCGTGGTTTTCTCATAAACGTAAGCGTTGGTTGTGCGCAACCGATCATACTATATCATAAATGGCTTGTTTGACTCATTCGCTACTAGGTGTCGCAACCGTGTTCAGAAATGTTAATGGAGTGTAAATTTGCGACGGAAACGCAAGTATGCATGGAACTATTCAACACAGTTCTGACGGATGATGGACTATGCTGCACTTTTAACAGCGTACATCCGATGTTTTTATTGCAGCATTATAAGTGAGCAACGCATAGCATAGGGTTATAGGGGTGACATGATGGCGCTGATGTCAGTCCGCATCCAAAAATTACATGTCAGTGTGATGTTTAAGAATGACAGCGCCACCATGCCATCTCTCGAGTCTCTACGAAGGCTAGAATGTTGGTGAAAATGCCAATTTTGTGAATTTAGCGCAACAGATGAATTTGATTCGGTAAGTAATACCGGAAATTTCACGGCTGTCGAATGGACTCCAGAGGACTCGTGGAAGAACGGCAGTCGCGCTACAACTTATCCTAGAGCTGCAGCCGGACCGGGAAGTCACATGGGATTGAGTGTCATTTTAGAAGCGGGACTTGAGGACTACTACTGTTCGTCTGGCAATAGTGCCGGTTTTAAGGTAATATGCGGTTCGTGTTTGTTGAGACAAGGATCGACAAGGTTGTTCATAGTAGGCATGGGCGATAATGAAAATGATTATCGATAATTATCAATTATCGATAATCGATAATTATCGACTTTTTTTATCGAAAATTATCAAAAAAATATCGATAATCGATAATTATTGATATTTTGATAATTATCAAGATATCGATAATTCGATATATCGATATTTCGGTCCGAAAATCCGATATTTATCGATATATTCCGATATATCGGTATATTATCATGAATTTTCAGATAAATATCAAAATATCGATATTTTGATAATTATCGAATTTCGATATTTTGATAATTATCGATAATTATTAAATTATCGATAACGATATGATTAATCGATTATCGATAATATCTTTCGATTGATATTATCGATAATTTTGAACGCCTCCCATCCCTAGTTCATAGATTGTGTGACACAAAAATCAGGATTTCCGAGACTCCTTCCCCTCTCCCTTGTCACGCGAATATAAATTTCAAAAAAGATGTGTGGATCATCACGCAAGCCTTAACCTTTCCTTCACATTCTCTACGTTCCGTAATTTTTGAACGACCCCATCAGAACAACTTCAATTAACTTGCGATTGATTAACTACCAGATTCTACTGCACAATCCAACAGAAACGCCGAAAATTTCTGATTTTGGTTTCTCGATCGCACTGGGACAAGAAACGAGAGTTGTGATCACACCAAGACTGTCTGATGCCAGTCCTCTGATCCGGTCGGTTCACACCGAACAGAGGCAATGCATTTTCGCGAATGAGGCAAACTTAACGTATTACAGGTGAACTGCAAGCCGATACACACATCAACAAAACCAATTGATCGGTAAACTGTTTCAGGACATATTCGCGCAAGAACTGCGAAATGGAATGTGAAGCGAGAATAGTCGAAGAGAAGTGTGGATGCGTACAGTTCTATATGCCGCGGATGAAGGAAGACACAGACATCTGCAGCCAGAAAGACTACAAATGTTCGGAAAAGTTTTCCATTATATCGGAGCTGGGCATCAATCAAACGTATTCGTGCAATTGTCTGCCGGGTTGCTTCGAAATCAGCTACAAGCCATCGGTTTATATTTCTGAACTGGGTAATGGAAGTTACTTGACGGCCGACAAAGCACTAATGTCAAAACATGTACAACGGTGGGTTATTCCGTCGACGGTCGTGGGAACATTTTCAAATAATTTTTTGTTGTCAACAGAAAGAGCGTGGCCGTTGTTCATATTTATTACGAGGAGAGTTACTTCCGAAGTTTTACCAAAGAAGAGCTAATCGGATTTACCGAATTTCTCTGTACGTAATCTTATCATATCCGCGGTGCACTAGCACCTCAGACCATTTTTTATTGTTTTAATTTACTTAGCCAACACCGGCGGACTTCTCGGCCTATTTATGGGATTCAGTGTGGTTTCCATCATTGAAATAATTTATTTCGTTTCGCTTCGACCGTACTGTGCAAGTAGACGCAACCGCAACAAAAATGATCGGAACATTAAAATCGTACAGCCATCCAGAAAAGTTTGGTTCGTCGACGAAGACCGTGGAAAATTGGATCAATTGAAGCCGACGAAAAATGCTTGGGATGCAACACTTGATTCCGGTGGGACTACTGATCGTCGATACCCATCAAAATCGGATTCGGTTGGGTATTATCCGTACAGAGACTAGTTCAGGTTGATTCTGTACAGATTGTTTCGCTTTACCTGCGTAAAAGTGTCGTGATAAGAGAATTCGAATCGAACAAAAAAGAGAAAGTTTCGGCGTACGCTCGGCAAACATTTATCTGTATGGAATAATTAGGAGGTAACTCTCTGAACGACCTCTTTTCAAAATACTACAACTTTTGAAGAAATTTCCTTTACTCACTTCCCCGGGGAAATGAGTAATTTCTTATTGACATGAGAGTTAAAACTCATTTCCTGGGGGTTTAGTGAGTAAAACAACTTACGTCCTTGTTTGGAACTTGGTATTTTACCTTGTGTGGTTGCATTCAGCTCGAGGTGCAAACGAATCACTTGGCAAAATCAAAAGTTCCAAACAAGGACATAATCTACTACTTCATAACATAGGTGAGAAAATAGCTATTTCAGGTGAAAATTCAGGTGTCTTAGTTGTGAAAGGTTATGTGTTAACCTCTGGAATAAAAGTGAAAGTTGCATTTTCTCGGGTGAAAAACACCATCGAAAAGCAACTTTTCACTTTTTTCTCTTAATGAACAAATAACTTTTTGCTATAGTAACGTGTGTGTTTTGTGGCGGTAGTTGTAGGTTTCTTTGAATGAGAATTTAAAGGAAAATTTATTTACACTTGTGCAAATATACAAGCTAAACGGAAAAAAAACTTTCCAATCTGTTTATGTGATCTAGTTTTAATCATCCCACCGTTATTTCGACGTTTTTTTTAAAGTGAGAAACCTTTTCCACCTGTAATATGGTTTTTTGTGGAAGATGCGCAAATGCACAAAAATGTAATAAACAAAGTGCAGAGTTTAAAAGTGTATTTTTCGTCGTAAATGTCTTTGACCGTTCACAGAAAGCAAGCATTTCATCAACGTTTTTACTATCGAATCTATTACTTCATTTCTAATTTCGACCTGTTTCGACGTGTTAAAAATCGGCGGCGGAAGATGGCTTGCGAAAGTTTTGGTTTTAACACAGTTTGGGAGAATTTTGCAGCAATTTTTTTCGTTGGCTTACAAAATTGTGTACGCACCTGTCGACTGGTAGAGGGCAGTACAATAAAGTCATGAATGTACTATATGTGAAATGGTAAAACGTGCGCGTGTTGTAGTTGTAGTACGAGTGAGATCAGCTTAAACAGCTAAAGCCTTTGTTGAATGTTTGATTCCTTTTTTGAATGGAAGCGGTTTCGCCTAATCCATATGAAACAAATATCTCTGTAACTGACTTCTGACTTGCGTACTTCTATGAGATTTGATTCGATTGTAGCAATACAGTAGAACAAAAGTGAATATCGTCAGGTATTTCGATTTGGGACTCATTGTGGATTCCAAATGATTCCACACAAAATGTGTTTAACAAAAGAGGACCTAGATTAATTTCATTTCAGCTGGCGATCGCGTGCCTACCAAAAATTCCGAACATATTTTGTGTGGAATCATTTGAAATCCAAAACTAGTCCCAAATCAGTAAACCTAACGGTATTCACTCTTCTTCTACTGTATTTTAATTTTGTTATTCAGCCGGCTGAGCCGGCTAGCCGCCACAAATATCATACTAGCCGGCAGCCGAAGGGTGTCGGCTACGTTTTAGCCGCCAACTGTCCATCGGCTGAACGGCGCAGTGCTCTACCACTTTCAAAACGAGCCATCAGAACAGTCGGAGCGTTTGCTGCGACTGAGCCCCGTACAAACCCGTATATCTATTGCGTTCGTGACCCTAGTGCGTCTGTCACCCTACTTTGATCGTAAGCCTATTGCGCCGGTTAATGTAGTTAAAGTAAAATTATTATGTAATATGTACATCTTACAAATTGCGCATAGCGCAATTACGAAGCCCCGTACGACGTTCCTTTCAAATGAAACAAAAATTTCAAATCGCCCTAAAATTTTATTTTTTTGAAGGGCCTAGTATCGGCCTCAGTCCGAGGACCCAAATTAAAATTTTTTTTCAACTACATTCTATTCGGCCTTTGATTACCTTCCAAATGAAACAAAAATTACGAAAGGATGAAATTTGCTCGAGTTATATGTAAAATACACATAGGGCCCTAGTAGTGGCCTTAGTCCAAGGACCTAAATTTAATTTTTTTTCAACAACATTCTTTTCGGCCTTTGATTACCTTCCAAATGAAACAAAAATTACGAAAAACGAATGAAATTTGCTCGAGTTATATGTAAAATACACATAGGGCCCTAGTATCGGCCTCAGTCCGAGGACCCAAATTTATTTTTTTTTCAACTACATTCTATTCGGCCTTTGATTACCTCCCAAATGAAACAAAAATTACGAAAAACGGATGAAATTTGCTCGAGTTATATGTAAAATACACATAGGGCCCTAGTAGTGGCCTTAGTCCAAGGACCCAAATTTAATTTTTTTTCAACAACATTCTATTCGGCCTTTGATTACCTTCCAAATGAAACAAAAATTACGAAAAACGGATGAAATTTGCTCGAGTTATATGTGAAATACACATAGGGCCCTAGTAGCGGCCTTAGGCCAAGGACCCAAATTTAATTTTTTTTCAACAACATTCTATTCGGCATTCGATTACCTTCCAAATCAAACAAAAATTACGAAAAACGAATGAAATTTACTCGAGTTCTATGTAAAATACACATAGGGCCCTAGTAGCATTTTACTTCTAAGGCCCTAACTCACGGCCCACTTACCCGATTTTAAAAAACTTTTTTTTCCATCGTTTATTTTGCCATAAATATCACCAAAAGACCTTAAATCACTTAGGTGGCCCTAACTCACGAAGGGCCGACCCGAATATGCCCATCTTCGAACTTAGCCTCACTATTTCGACTATCTTTCAGGGAAAAAAAAAATTTTGAAATCGGATTTGATTTACTCAAGATATCGACGTGACAGACGGACAGACGGACAGACGGACAGACAAAATTTTTATTGCAGATTCGTCATCTATGAACATAGGCAAACACTTTGCCCTTACCGTCTGCTTCGAATTCCATCAATTACACACGGCATCGTAATCCTATAAGCCCCTTTGTACTTCGTACGGGGCTAAAAATTCTTCGAAGTTTGTGTGGCTGCTGGAAGGTGATTGAAAACCGAAAACTTACACTTTTCTTACAAACATTTCTGCAGTTACACGTACAGGATCGTCTGGGGAGTCATTAAAAAGGTAATTGCATGTACTTCCGGGGCAAATAGGTTTTTATTGGGTTCGAAATTCATCCACACTGAGATATGTACAGTTGAAGTTTTCAACCGAAAAAAGACTGAAAACTTACATTTTTCTTACAGAAACTCGAGGTACACGAAACGTTCATGGTCGTGTGGGGTGTCATATGAAAGATAATTGCATATACTTTCAGGGAAAGTAGAGCTTACGGAAGTTTGGTTGCACCTGCGATTCAATATAAGCACTTAAACATTTCAACTTCTTATAATTCGTCGTAGATGCTTCCGAAACTCCAAAATACAATGTTCCAAACAAGGAGGAGGTTATTTTCCTAACTACGTTACCGGAAATAAATTTTACCGTTTTCACATCATGTCAATGACGTAATGACTCATTTCCCGGGGCTCAGTGTGTAAACCCCATTACATAACTAGGGATGAAACAAATGAAATTTGGTTGATATGAGGCGAAGCTGAGGTCAATCAGCATATCCAGACTTATGTGAATAACTTTACACATGAAGCACGAACTGAAAATCACTTGGAAGTCCATTACTACACTATAGGGTTGTAAGATACAAAAATCCATTATATCACGGTAGTTGTCGAAATTTATGTTTTGAATTAGAGTTAGTTACACTAACAAAAAGCTGTACAACGCACCAAGTGTATATGTTGTTCATACGACACAAATGTTGCAAATTAAAAGTAAAATTCATTCGTCGAAAAACGAAAATCCCATGGCATAGATTCGAACATTGTAATTTAACAATAAAATACTTCAATTTAATGCTTGATTCTCATTTTAGACGTCTGTAGGTAGGTCGTATATAAACTTGAAACAAGATAATTTGTCGGAATTGTCTAATATCACCTCATTGGCAGTTTAACCATGCATGCATGATAAATATGACTGACGATTTCCAATTATTATTGGAATTATGAAAAAAACGCAGCGTAATGATGTGTGTACTTGTAACGAATTAACGAGCGTCGTACACACATTTTTATTACAACTTCGTTTTCAACTCAAATACAGCAACACATCGAATAGATTTGTCTCTTCTACCAGTAACATTATCCACAAATTTGCAATTAAAATGATAATTGGCGCCAGCCTGAATGAATATATATTTAGTGATATCACAGCGTTGGTTGCGCTACATTTGCTAACAAATTACTTATAGCAACTGACAACAATTATGTTTGAACATTTTATCAGGCGATTATGGAACCGTCTTCACACTTTATCAGCTACTTATAATTTGGACGTTTCGTGTCATCAGATTGGTTTTTATTGAGCAAATTCTAGTTCCCGGGTGATGATACTGTCTCAAGAGTAGCGTCTGTTGTTGCCAACTAAGCATTGTAACATTTGGGAGAAACGACAGGCTGAATTGAATTGAACCTTTATTGATTAATATTAGACAATTTCGTCAGTGTCTTGAGATCGTACACTGGATAATACGGTCTTACGCTGCAAAACGAATGTTCCAAACAAACGAAGTAAAAGATCTGTAATCAATGTCTTGAAAAAACGTAGATCAAATGAAGTAATAGATGCGATAGTTAGTATGTTACGTCACTGTTTGTAAATATTTGTTAAGGCGAGCCGAAGGCGAGTGGAGTAATCACACGTGCCTAAACAAGCATTTACAAGCAGTGACATAAGACATTTTACATGTTTGTGGACAGTAAGTGTATTTTCACTGTCACAAGCAGTGCACTTTACTGTGCATAAGCATGTAAAAAACTGTTGATCATGCTTGCAGTCACTCAAAGGTTATTAAATTTCCAGTTTTGATAACTCATCTTGTACTTCAAAAAATTTAACATATATTTGACAATATACAGAGAATACTAACGAGAAATCATCGTTTATTCTGGTCGTCGTTGACAATAACAAATTTCTACTTATGTAGTGCCTGCATAGATATTTGTTCAAGTGCTTCAGTGTCACCACTAGGTTTTGGGTTGGTTGATTCGACTCAAGGAATTTAAAAACAAATCTGAAAAAGGTCCACTGAAGCTATACAGCTAATACCAAAGCACAGGATGAATATGAATAAGAGATGAGCGGATCAAGGACTTTCGAAGTCCGAAAGTTTTTGAAACTCTACGAAATGAAATGGAGATGAAACGAAAACCCGATCTGAATTACATTTTTGAACCCCGAGAAGCAAAACAAATTCATTTTGGTTGAAAAAAGCAGACCTAATAACTGTGAGACCTACGTATTCCTCGAAAATCTAGTTTTTCCACAATTTGGAGCATATTCATAGAAACGATCAATATTTTATTGAAAAGTCGATCCGACCCGAATACAAACCGAATTGAATTTTTGAAACCCGATAAGTCAAAAGTCCGGAAAAATTAAATCGGGTCGGGCTCGAGTTGGGGTAACCCAGTAACCCACTCATCTCTAATATGAACTATGACCGTTAGCTGTCATCTTCATTGCGCAGCAGCAACTTTCTTCTTCTGAAAGTAAAATGATTTGTCTGCACTCGAACGATGATTTATGAAATTAAACAAAAAAAATCTGTTGCTCTGCAAGTGGGAAAGGAAAAACGTTTTCTAAGCATATTTTGCTAGAATTCTCATGACCACAACCACAGACATGTTTTTGCATTCGTTCAATGCATAATTGTTTTTTACGGTTTCTCCATTCACATATTGTAATAACCCGTACCCGTATGGTTTCCAATTCCTTATTCGCAAATCCCAAATGTCTATATGGTTTTTTGTTCAATATAATTCCGTTTGATATTTAAGAAAAATTTTGCAACGAAAATAAAGGCAAAAAATCGTCGTCGAAGAAGAAGAAGAAGATTTTTTTTTAGTTTTTTAAAAAGAATATTCACCATCTTCTTGCTGTGAGATGTTCTGGGGCTGTGCTAATACATTAAATAAACGCAAATGTTTGTGGTAATTTTTTTTTTAATTTTATTTCGAAGAGATGTTTTTTGCATTGAATGGCGCAACATTTTTTTTTCGTCTTATTTCTGGTATGTCGTTTTTATCTCATTTTTCGGTTTAGTAATAATAATAAATTTTAAAAACAGACTTTGTATTTTTCATACAAGTGCCTTCAGTTCTGCGTCGTTCTCGTGTGCGTGTTTTTTTTTTCTTCTCGTGATACTCTTACTCTTACTCCGAAAAAATTAGTATAATGTGTCGTCGTACATACATTGTACGGTTATACGTTCATATCTTTTCTGGAATGGATGTCTCTATAGTACATAGTCATGTTTATTGTTGATTATAATGTCATTCATATAATGGGTTACATGTTCCGTATAAATAATACACAAACATTGGATATGTGTGTTGAATGGAGTGTACCGTACGTACGTACATGTACGTGTTATTTGAAACGCCGTATGTGCACATTACACTTACAGTTTCTTTGAGATGAAAACACTGATGTGTTTTTTGGTACAAAATGTATTATAATTTCAGCTATATACACGTTGCATATACACACACCACACAATGAGAAAAATTAAATTAATTTGTTTATAACATGGGTGGTATATGCATACTCTATACACTCAGCAATATGTAGAATTCATTCTCTGAGCTGATATATGGTGAGATATGTGATCGCGGTTTTGTTTTGTTTTGTTTATATTTCGAGACATTAGCAAAGGTCAACAAAGAAACAAAACGTCCGTACTAATGGGGGCGAAATACTGACCACTCCACAATAAAAAAGTTTGTAAATTTTCGATAATAATTTATGGTCGTATGGTCCTCGACAATGTATAACTGACGCGTATTTTTCTTCTATGATATACGATATCAAGTTGATTCGCTTGAGTTGGGTTGGGTTACATAAAGTGAAAAACTGATTCCGTTATCCAATGTCCGCAGAATGTCTTTCTTGAAAGTTCGTGGGATGTTAGAAATTGGAAAGAAATTCTAGACAAAATGAAACAATCTTAGGTGATCAGTTCCTCAGATGTATGAAGAAACGAGATTTTCGAATTGTTAGAAATTTCTATTGAAATAAGTTCTTGCTGACTCGTTGGTTCTTGGCAAAGGAAAAATTTAAAGTTTGGAGCTATCGACAAGGATTTCCAACGATTGGAAAATTTTACCGATTTGACGGTTGATTTTAGAGACTTTCGCTTGGAGGGATTCTTTTGAAAAACAGCCTACCGAAATCGGGCGTGTTTTCTAGTGGAACTTTTTATAGATACCGAGAAAGGACTTCGACCCTAGAAGCCAAAACCACCTCAAAAAAATTCTTCGATGGTGGTGTGGGGTATCATTTGAAAGGTAATATTATGTGCTTTTGGGTCTTAGGGTCTTATGGGGTTTGGATGCATATGCGATGAAATATGGGCACTTAAACATTTCAACTTCTCATATTTCATCGCATATGCATCCAAACCCCATAAGACCCTATTTGGCCCAAAAGCACATAATATTACCTTTCAAATGATACCCCACACCACCATGTTCGGCTCGTGTAACTGGAGAAATTTTGGTAAGAAAAGTGCAAGTTTTCGGTTTTTGATCACCTTTCACCAGTCACAAAAGCTTCGAAGAATTTTTTTGAAAGTGGTTTTGGGTTCACATATAAAAAAGTCCACTGGAAAATGCGTCCGATTTCGGTAGGTTGTTTTTCAAAAGAATCCCTCTTGTTACTCTCACTTAACTCTAACAAATAATGAAAGACAACATGGGATGGATGAGATTTTGAATGATTGATGACGGTTTTACAAATTAATTTAACCTTTTACATTCGATAATCGTATCTGCGATATTATAATTTACTCAATCTACTACTTCACTTGTTAAAGGAATATTTTTTTTTCACTGTTTCATACGAATTCTTTTACTTCACTCATTTTGGCCAGAGGTTTTTGCTATGTATAGGGGAAGATCAGTCACAATTCATTTATTATCTTTTTGTTGTTGTCGATAACAGATGAAAATTGACAGTTCCGCTTTACGTATTGATATTCGTCAATCAAGGGTATAGCACAATGGGTCCAACAAAGGTCTGAGTGTTCGTTAGTGTTGACAGTTTTATTTTTTATCTCAGTTAGATGGATGAAACTTTGCCAAGCGATATTTTTATTTAGTTCACAGATAAAAATCTGGAATTAAAATTGTTTTCAGGAATTCAGGAAAGAATCATAAAACTTACTGACATATTTCCGGCCAAGACATTCTTTAAATCGATTTTTCACCATGAAGCCATGATGGCTCTTTTTTGGTCAAATGGAGAAAAATATAGCGCACAACCAGATCTACATTTTTCTCCATTTGACCAAAAATGAGCCATCATGGCTTCATGGTGTAAAATCGATTTAAAGAATGTCTTGGCCGGAAATATGTCAGTAAGTTTTATGATTCTTTAAATCTTCTCTAAATTAAATTGATAGTAGTGACAGAAACTATCAGCTCGCGAGTTTCGCATATTGCAATTAGATGTAACATTTAATCCCTCGAGGGTTGTTTTAGTCCGCAACAAAGGTTTGAAGTTTGAGAACGTGATAGCTCAGTGTAAAGATTCTAGACTGGTGTGCTAGAGGTTCGGGTTCAAATCTCGACAGGCAAATAAAAAAAATTCTCATTTCTCATTTACAAAACCACTTCCCCTGTCAGATCATCTGCAATTTTGTGGATTTTGAGCTAAGGTCTCGAAAGATTAAAATGTAATCCCTCGCAGACCCTAAATGAAACTAATTCCTGATGGCTTAGAATTTCATGGAAAATTTTGATGAGCCATGTCCACCAAGCATTGATATGTAAAAACATGTTGAAACTGATGTAACTGTCCCTATTTTCATAATATCATTGCTGTGCATTTTCGTGGATGTTTCGTTTCACACGACTTTGTTCAACTAATCGTAATTAATATGAACGTTACAAATGCACGCCCTTTTTAACATCAATTGATTGCAGTAAATGAAAACATCTTCTGCGTATATACATTCAGTTCCAACATTTTTGTGGTTTAAACAGAGGGAAAATTAATTGGTTCGTTTGCTCGCAACTTTAATTGGTACAGCTATGAATCAATAGCTCAAGATCTTAATAAATCTGTAAAAATAGCTGACTGAGAGTTATGCTATACAGATATGAATGGCATAACAACGAACTTGCGACATTTACCACCATCAATTCTGAGATCTTAATAGTCCATATTGCATACAACAACTGCTACTACCACATTACAACCATTTGCGCCACTTAATTTTATACTTTTCCCAACTTGTCACAAATCACCATGTAAATGTATAAATACAGCAAATGATGGGAGTTTATTAACATTAGGCAAGTTCGTATAAGAACCAGTACATATCTCTTTGGCAGACAATATATCACAGCACTGAGCGGTACGGCTGATGAATAGAAAAGAAAATAATTTTCTTTGCATGTGGTACGAATGAGCAATGGGAAAATTTGGTGTTTTTTTTGTGTATGTCGTGTCATAGGTATTCGGTGTGAGAAATTACGTAAACGAACTTTTCCTTGCATGTGGGCAAAGTCGATGGGTACATTACCGAGATATTTTCCGTTTTAAATTTTCATTTCTTCGTACACTGACTGTAAAGCAGTTGACAGAAAATTGATATGATGCCACTTGTACGAACCGTTTGACTGTGAATGGTATGTTATTCCCCGCAGAGTGATCTTTCTTTTGTTCGAATTGTATAATCTGAGCACAACAGCCAGTTGTTTCCTTTGTCTAATCGAGTTCCTAGAATTCTACGACTATTCTTAGATGGCACATCATTTAGCAGACAACAGTTGGATAATCTTTTAATCCCAAATAAATTGCAGCTCAGGTCTAGTCTGTGCATTTATGCGTAATATTCAGATCTTCTCAGAAAGTCAGTCATTTCTCGGGTCTAGTCTGTGCGTATCATATGCAATGCTAACACAGTTTTTCTTAGAAAGTCAGACAATTTCAGAGTTGCACAAATTTGCAGTCTAATGTAAACGAGTTTTTGGTGCGACAGTCCTCAGAACTCTGTCAAACAAATTTTCGAACAAACAATGAGCCAGCTAAATTTCGAGTAATTAATAATCCCCTCATGACAAAGCAGCACTGTTCTGTTATCAATCTCTTTTATCTGCACAACCATTCGTTGTAAATATACCTCTTGAGACACAACCATTATTCGTTTTTCCTTTTCTCATTTATTTTAGGCTTTTTTTTCGACCGTTTTTGTCCGTTATTTATTCGAATGATTTACAATTAGCAATGGATGTTAAGAAACTGTAATCTAGATTAGGGAAGGGTATTCGTTGGAAAAAATTTGAATGGAAACGAAACAGAAACTGCAGGAAAACGTTTAAGATATTGGAGTGAGTATTATGATTTGTAGTTTTCTGATTATAAGTTTGAACGATAAAACCCAGTCGGTTTTCTATATGGTATTGGTTTAACAGAATGTTCAAAACAACGCTATTTCACTGACTTGACTACTTAACCATCCACACTACACTGATGATTAAATGTTTTTCTGCTTAAAATTGCGTTTAATTTGAAAATATTAATTGGAAAAGGATCGAGGGGTCACACAAAAACCAGAATTATTCGGCCAAACAGGGCCTATTTTCAAGAATTTTCTCAAGGGTCAGAAAATACGTTTTCAAGTCTATTTTGATCGGTTTTACTTTCCAAAATTTGGTTTCAATTTTTAATCGACGAGGAATAAAATCAATGAGTTCAAAGTCGTAGTTGGGCAAAATCGAAGTAATGATCTGGTCCCAATAGTATTTTACATGACTAGGGATAAAATGTCCAGTTTTCGTGTGAATTTTGTTCATCCGAAGCGTAGCCGAGATGAACGAACACACTAAAACGTGACTTTTCATTTTTATCCCGAGTTATGCAATGGATTTTACATGCTGAGGGCGTCGAAAGAAGTGCTTGAAACATGAAAAGTATGGTTTTCGACGCATATAAAAGAATTTTTTTAATGATACGAGAACTTAAGAAATCCTCAACCGACTTTGGAACTTTGGGCTTTAATTGACCAGTAATACCATTTTCGGGGTCAAGCTGGACAATATCGGGCTAATGATCTCGGAGTTATTCCTACAAGAATTTTTGCCTATTTTCTAGATGGGACGATAAGTTAGGTACTGCTGAACCGATTTTCAAAAATTTTTCTTGTTCTGGGAGTTTATAACCGGAAGAATTTTTCAAAACAAAATTCAAAAATTCGATTTTATTGTTTCTTTTCACAGTCGTTTCAAATTCATTGGAGCGCGTTTGGACTTATGGAATATCCGGCTCCGGCCTTAATTTAGAGTTGTGGAGTTGTGAAATTAAAATAAAATAATGTTTCAACGTCTATTGATAAGTTCAACAGTCAAGCGACCTGACCCACCCATAAGACTATTGAAATTCTCTGAAAATCTAGAAAATTTCTAATTTAGAAATCTTAGGAAATTCCTTAGTCATAATATAGGAGATTGGCAAACTTTAAAGAAATTTGAGAATAAAATTTCTTAAAAATTCTAGAATCTGTTGAAATTCTTAAAAATTTTAAAAATTCTTGGAAATTCTCAAAATTTGTGGAAATTCTAAAAGTTCGTCGAATTTTCGAGAACTTCAAGAATAGATTTTCTTAAAAATTCGAGAATTTCCAAGAAATTTGTAGATTTTAAAGAATTTTCAAGACATTCAAGAATTTTTAAGAAATTTAATTCTCGAAATTCTTTAAGTTAGTGAATTCGAATCTCCTAAATATGAAGAGAGAACATTTGGGAAAATAGGCCCTGCGGGAACCAACTAACCAACCACATAATATAAATACTAAACGAAGAAAAACCGACCAACTCATATGAACGAAAATTATTATCGTCATACGCATAACAGCAAAATGATTAAAGTAAAAAAAAAACATAAATCAACCAAAAAAACTGAAATTGTGTGCGATGGAAATGGTTAAAATGGTTAAAACGAAAAATTATTGAGTGTCTGCAATTCAGAAGTTTACTTAGTACAAAACTGAACAGGATGTGAAGGCTATGAGATGGTATTTTATAATAAAATTGCGTGATTAGAATTTGATTTTTTTCCTTCTCTTCTTTTCTCGTTGTAAGTTTTGTTCTTGCAAACGCATAATTTATATCAATTTTTTGTTGTTGTTCGTGTAGAATTTATTCTTTATGGTGGATGGGCATACGTACTATATAAATATAGTAGGACACATGATGAATATGAATTTATGCATACAAAATACAAAGTGGTGCGAGTAAATATTCTTCGGTTTTTTTTCTTCGTTGTAACGGCTGGTTGGTTAAAAATCCCAATCACAGGCTATGGTTGTTTGGTTACGTTACGTGACTATATTCTCTATGGGTGGGTAATCATCGGTGTATTTATTTCACATTTAAATTTTTAACTAAAACAAAAAAAGATTAGAAAAATATTTGTTTTCACGGTACTCTTACTTTCAAACATGAATTTCGTTTATGCGTCAGTCCATCTTTAACTTTGTTAAAATTTCGATTGAATTGTTAAAGATGTACCATACCTTTCAGAAACAAAAGACGTACCGCTGTCAAATCAGAAACCCCGCAGTTTTAAAGAATCTCCTATTGTTAGTCACAAAATCTTGTACTTCATTTGTTTTAACATTCATTTTAAAACAAATATTCCTCACGGAGTTAAGATGTAGAGAGGAAGAACAAGCGGGTAGTCATTTGTAAAATATTTTGTAGACAACAATCGACAACAGATTTAGCTCCAATGCCATTCAAATATTCCTCACTGAGATGGAAAGAATATGAGCAAACGGATAGCCATATTTGTTATCTGACTGCCAGCTAAACTATTGAAGTACAAGATTTTTTAGTCAACACTAGGTCAGTCATAATGATTGACAGTTTTATAGGACCACATTATGATATTCTAAGCTTATTCAATTAGAATTGTGATGAAAACTGGCTGTGACTAAGACAAGAGAGTTAACGAATAATAAAGTGTTTCGAAGGAACACGCGCAGTTTTAACCGCACAGAAACGAGTAATTTTTATTAGAATTTCATCCGACATTAATCATTTCTTAATAACTTTTGTATCGATCACACTGTGGATTATAAAGTCAGCAAATTCGATTCATTAATCATAGAACCACAGCGATAAGTTACAAGTGAATACAAACAACACCAAAAAAATATTTACAATAATTTCAGAGTAACAAATTACTTAAATTTTGGCTACAAACGAAACAAACAAATGAAAAAAAAATTGTTTTTGTTGATAATTGAAACGTGATATTCAATTCATCAATGGAACGAGCTGTAATACAATAATAATAAACTGAAATCAAAAGTAAATAGAAATCAAATTACAAAAATTAAATTGAAAACTACAACGAAGCGAAATGTTGCGATATATACCGGTGGGTTATAAGGTGTCGCTGCAAAATCTATACATTTATAGTACTCAATCGCTGTTCGATGTCGTTTAACGTTTCAATACGTTTTGAGTTTTATTTGTTCGAGTAGAGCGTAAATTTATACACTAAACGTACAGTTACGTAGGCATAGAGCATAATTACGTACTACGTAATCTTAGAACATAATAATGTAAGCCTGGAGTATAATTACGTAGATCTATAGCATAAATACGTATTACTGTAGGATAATTATGTAGGCATATAGCATAATTACGTAAGCATGTAGCATAATTACGTAAGGTTAGTAAATAATTACGTATGTCTATAGCATAATCACATATGCTTAGGGCGCTATTACGTAAGCCTCCCAGAGCATAGGTCTGTCTAGACCACAATTACGTCGTTCCAAAGCATAATTACGTAAGATTAGTACATAATTACGTATGTCTATAGCTTAATTACGTATGTCTATAGCATAATTATGTTTGCCTAGAGCAAATTACGTATGCATAATAACGTACGCCTAAATCTCAATTTTGTGCTCCCAGAGCATAGGTTCGTACGCCTAGACCACAATTACGTAGGCCCAAGGTATGCAGCGTCGAACAAAAGTCCCCAAATCAATTGGAAACAGGAAATTTAGAGTTTCCTTCTTACATCATACACCACGAAACGGTCGATTCTAACTCCCATATATTTGACAAGGAGCAACCATACTTGAACCATTTCGTATTTTGGTTCGGTTACAAATAAACCACAAAATGTTCAATGAAAATAAATTAAAAAATCGTTAGCTTATTCCACACAATGCACGATCAAGAAGCTTTTTAAGTTTTTTTTTTTTTGCTGGTGTGGCCACCGCGTCACCTTGAAGTGTCGTCCATTTATTATTGAAACTATTTTATTGTTGAATTCGTTTGGATGATATTTTTGTTATTTTGATTATGGGTTGAATTGTTATTCATGTTAGCAAAAAGAGGCTTGAGTGCCAATGTGCCGTGTGTGTGTTTATGTGTTGTGTTATATTTCCAGTCTTGAAACTAATAATCTTTTGTTAATAAAAGCTAAATGACTATTTGCCAGAGGCGAGAGTATAAATTCTTGGTATAGACACTGGTAGACGGCACGGATACGGATTATAACAATGTGAAATGAGGCACTTTATATGATTTGATTATTTCGATTCAAGGGGGAAATAATTTGCTCAGACATAAGTCAAAATGAGCACCTTTGTTTCTTTTAATGACTTTAATTGACTTTGATATGTTGAGGACTTTATCGCCATTCATAACATTGAATATATCAGTTCAGAATGCTATTTACTCATTTGCTATGGTCATAGCTGTTATTTTAATCTCTGCAGATATCCTCGTTGTAACGGAAAAGCTACACTACTGGTGGCTGCTATTATGAAGTTTCAACTAATTTGGACTTTTATTGTCTGAAAAACGCATGTTAAAGAAAATGAAGTAAAAGATTTGTCTTCGATAATGTCTTGCTTGACGAAGTAATAGATTCCGATACATGTAATGCTGATACAATCGGCCGTCTGAAAAATACTAGTCTGTACACAAAACTCTATATTTCTAACCTTGCATAGGCGACAGGCATATCAGCTATTTTACTATCGGATCCAATGAATTATATTAGATGAGGAATGCCGATGGACGTTACTTTGTACTGAAGAACCATATATCGCTTCCATATCATACTGTAATAGCGATTTTCCCATTTACTGTCTAAATGGTGTTGTCTTGCGCACTAGATGTGAGAGTGCCGATACGAGAGAAGCGAAGCGTGTGAAGTGACTACATTTGCTAACTTGATTCTTGCTGACAATTATAAAAACCCACAGAGCCATAAGCTCAACAAAAATATTTTTTGGGTCTTGCGTATGTGCATGACGTTTTGACCAAGGTAAATATAGTGAGGAGGTAATGCCATTCAGACGCGCGGCCTAGCACATGAGTTCGATGCCAATGACATCTCTTTTTAAAATGGTTGACTACGATTTACTTGTATTTCACAAAAATATTTTCGCTATCTCACAACAGATGGCCCGACTTTCTATACCATTTTTTGCTTTCAACGAAGGGATGAGATGGCGTTTGTATCGAACTTTCGTGCCACCGCACATCTGATTCGGTTATATATGGCATTACCTCCTCACTATATTTACCTTGGTTTTGACAAGTCAAGCAACGTTGTATGGAAGGTCCGAAACGCAGTGGACAACATAAAAAACTGAATTTCGGGTAGGCCCATTACTGAAACTCTGTACGTTTTGACCAAGTTTCTGAAAGAACAGGTTAAGACACCCACGAAGGCGGGTGACACCGAAATCGATAAACGCGTTTGTGTGTGAAGAAAATGATTTTTAGGAAAATTCGGAATTTTGTTTTTGTGACGTCGCCTTTTTCATATAAACTTCAAAGCCGCTGAACTCAATTTGTGTGTCACAGCCTTCGTGATCATCTCAGAGTTGCCTTAACCTGGTTCTTTCAGAACCTTGCTTTTAACTGTTCTTGGAGTGCGTTTGTTTAATGAATGTTCGAACTGTTTAACTGTGTAAAAACATAAAAGAAAATCTTACATCTCCTATTTGAATGATCGGATCTAGTACTTCACTTGACCTAATTATTTGCAAGAAATTGATTTCAAATCTTTTACTTCAATTTGTTGAACATGCAATTTGTTGCTATATAAGACAGTTTTAGTTAGAAATTGTCGTTTATTAAAGAAGTCGTTTTGTCAATAACAGATGACCAGATGATCAGTTTTAGATGATTAGTCAGATGTTTGACATTGCACGGAATTTCTTATATTCCCCGTAACAACCGAAGACTACACTAACTAATGGTATTTTCTGAGAAGGTCAGTTCTGAAAACAACAAAATTTTAGTTTTGCGCAACACAATCGTTGAACTTGATTTGAAGAGTATAATTAGAATTCATAAACAATAAATTTCAGCGTGAACGGTGAACCATACAAAAATCGTCTCTGTTCGAAATTCACATAATGTGATATGTATAAACACTAGAACGTTATCGCGACGCGCGAGAGTTGAATGTCCAACGTGTTATTGTAATCATGTTTATGTTATTGTTTGAAAATTTTGTAGATTTAAATAGACCATTTCGAGTGAAAAAAAAAGAGTATTTTACACACGGAACTAAAATGTTGTATTTTGTCCGTATGCTAAACGGTACTATATACAACGACGACGACGACGTCTCGATTGATGGATGTACGTTTCCAATTCAAAAACAATAAAACGTTTTGTTTGATGATTTTCTAGGAATTTTATTTTGTTCGAACTGAAACGAATATGATTATTACACAAGTTACTCGTCACATCCACCGTGCAAGACATATGCATCCAAGATGATACTAAAATTGTTTCGACAAACAAAGGACTGGAAAGAAAACAGAACAATTTTTTCTCTTCTCGCTTTATTATCACTTTGTGCGACTTTTTGTTATAATAATGCATCAGTTGTGATGTGGATAAAGAGACGATGCATATTGCATATACAATAATCCCGGCAAAAACTCTTTCAGAGCAAAGTTGGACGCAGTCTACAGTCTATATGTGTGATAACTTCTAAAACAAGTGATATCGCTAGAGGTGACGCTGTCAGCGTCGTTACGCAAAATTGAATTTCACAGCCAATTAATTGAAATTAGCTGATCTAGTTTTCCAAACCATTCGCCAATTTTTTTTTTTCAGAAAAAATTTTAACCAACAGAATTTTGACTGAAAAATTTTCAACAAAAAATTCTGCGTCGCAAAGTGGCAGATGCTCACGGACAAACCTACGAGACCATTTAATCTGCCACATGCGACGCAGAATTTTTTGTTGAAAATTTTTCAGTCAAAATTCTGTTGGTTAAAATTTTTTCTGAAAAAAAAAAATTGGCGAATGGTTTGGAAAACTAGATCAGCTAATTTCAATTAATTGGCTGTGAAATTCAATTTTGCGTAACGACGCTGACAGCGTCACCTCTAGCGATATCACTTGTTTTAGAAGTTATCACACATATAGACTGTAGACTGCGTCCAACTTTGCTCTGAAAGAGTTTTTGCCGGGATAATAGAAATAAGCTGACAATGATGATTTGAAATTGTGAATTATTTTTGTGATTCATTTTTGTTTACAATCAAATAAAAATAAACGAGGACATATTAATTTTTGGTGTTGTTATTTTTATTTAATGTTGCTATTTTTGAATACTACATTTTATTGTGATACTGATTTTTAATAAAGATTAATTGTGACACTTATATATGTTTGTGTTAATATTTTATTGTGAAGACCTTTTTTCGTTTCGAAACGACATATCTTTATTCTCAACTGAAAAAATCTTCAATGCATACAATATTTCATTCTCAACCAAAAAAAAGTCCAATTGATTAAATGGTTATACATCATTCGGATGTTTTGGATGGAAGGTGATGCTTGAAGCACTAAGACCAAATTCTAAACACGACTCAGGAGCGCAGCATTTATATATCCAGCCATTGATAAATGGATTTAAGTATAAAATATTATTTTCATTTCGAAACCCATAGCCAATTGCTGCGCCTACATCGAAACTGAAACCGTTTTTGTATTCATGGAATACATCTACGCGCGTATACTCAGTTTTAAGAAAATTTCTTGTTTCAAAACTAGTCGTTTCACAATGATACTGACATTGTTCAGTAAAACAGTCGGATGTCGCTCCAAAGCAGTTTTCGATAGTAACAAATTGATATTTTGCTATAAATTCTTCAAGTGTTGGTGCATATTTAGTATAGGTTACAACTGGATAATTTGACCCATAATCACTTTTCGCTGAAGTAGATGACCAATTAGCGCACAGTTTCCAAAATTGTTTGTAGCCCATGTCGTCAAAAGTGATTGGTGAGTCCTAAACATTTTGGAATTTAGAATTAAAGCGTTAAAATATAATTTCCTTAAATCGAAAAATAACTCATCTAATAGATTACTCACTGCTAATTCTTCACAGCGCACAAATGAGAGGGCGTGAATTACGCATAAAAACGTAAAGCCTAAGGCCAAAAAATGTCTTGCCATCTCGTGTTGTCTGTAAATGTCGAAATTATAACTATCTCACTGACCAAAGCCCTCTGATGAACTGAACGGTTTCAATATATCAAATATCTCTTTTATAGAGGGAAATTTGTCAACAAATTATTATCGCATTTTTTATGAATTTAATTCAAACGAGAATATATATCAGTCAATTGTTGATAAATATAGTGAAAAGTAGATACGAGAGTGTGGTTGCTATATATTGCTTTGTAAGTTGTAGCTCGTTCCAATTTTTAATATTGTTAACTCTAGGTCAATGAACTTCGAAGCAACAGTTATTCCTACCGAGAAAACTCGCGGATGAAACAATGTGAATAAAAAATGCATTGTAAAGAAATTAATCATTTCATGGAATTTTCATACATCTCACCATTATACTGCTTGTTATCGTTATGATTAATTTATAAAATTGTTGAATATGTGCTAGTCACACTCCTAGAAATGAAACAAAGAGATTACTAACTAGTTTACTAACAAAACAGGAAAACTAATAGCTTTTGTACCGGAAAAAACAAGCATAAGGATCAGGAGTCTGTTGGTGATAATTTTTAATTTAAAAAAATCATTGTATTTTTTCACATTTTATTCATTCTAATTTTTACATCCCGGCAAAAACTCTTTCAGAGCAAAGTTGGACGCAGTCTACAGTCTATATGTGTGATAACTTCTAAAACAAGTGATATCGCTAGAGGTGACGCTGTCAGCGTCGTTACGCAAAATTGAATTTCACAGCCAATTAATTGAAATTAGCTGATCTAGTTTTCCAAACCATTCGCCAATTTTTTTTTTTTAGAAAAAATTTTAACCAACAGAATTTTGACTGAAAAATTTTCAACAAAAAATTCTGCGTCGCAAAGTGGCAGATGCTCACGGACAAACCTACGAGAACATTTAATCTGCCACATGCGACGCAGAATTTTTTGTTGAAAATTTTTCAGTCAAAATTCTGTTGGTTAAAATTTTTTCTAAAAAAAAAAAATTGGCGAATGGTTTGGAAAACTAGATCAGCTAATTTCAATTAATTGGCTGTGAAATTCAATTTTGCGTAACGACGCTGACAGCGTCACCTCTAGCGATATCACTTGTTTTAGAAGTTATCACACATATAGACTGTAGACTGCGTCCAACTTTGCTCTGAAAGAGTTTTTGCCGGGATATCAGTCGTTTTAGAAGTTAAGTCGGAAGTTGACGAAAATTAGAGGTGTGTGCCGGACTGGTAAGGGATCGGCGGCGGCTAAATTATTTCAGAACGACACATTGACTTAGTGTCAAACTTCGAAAGAACTCAGCTGATAACATTGTGATGCTGAGTTGCATAAAGTTGTTTTAGTAACACGCTAATACGTACCAATGATGAAATGGTCCATAATTGTGAACAAAAATAGTGTTGATAATCAAGGCTCCACATTTTGTCTCTTTTTATACACTTTAGGATATGCAAAAATTTCAAAAGTCTTTTTGTTACGCTAATTTTGCACATCTTTGATTTGAAATGTTTCAAGTATGTGCATGTTGTCAAAATTCGCAATAGTAAAGTCTACCTCTACACAGTAATCTTTGCATAAAATGCGTAATGTGCAGTGCCGCATCTAGTATACTCATACTCAGTGCTCCGGACTAGAGGTGTGCGCCGACACGCCGCCGATAGAAATTTTCGTCAATTTTGCGCCGCCGATCGTAATCTTTGACTAAATTTGTATGGAAAGTTACGCCGCCGATCAATATTTTCCCATTTTCACGCCGCGCCGATGAGAAAAAATTGACCGGCGCACACCTCTACTCCGGACCATTCTAACCTAGCGCACTTACGATCTATATCCACAGGATACCAATATTAGTTGTAAGACGCCGCTCAATGAAACCATATTTTACTTTGAAGTAAAAAAGTTGGTAATAAAATTTTTATTAAAATCGTTGTAAATGTTGCACACATTACAAATGCAAATAATATGAAAACCTAAATTCTATATAACTTAACGTGTAGAAACGCTTTCATAGAAGAGAACATATACATTTTTAGCCAAACGTGGCCAACGTTTTGTCGTTAAGTTTGTATCATTGAGAAGGTGCCAGTGATTCCGAATTGTAATGTAAGCTGTGTAGTGACTATTCCCTGAAAATTTGACGAAATTCGAAAATTTGACGAAATTTTAAAATTTAACGAAAATCGAAAATTTGACGAAAATCGAAAATTTGACGAAAATCAAAAATTTGACGAAATTTGACGAAATTCGAAAATTTGACGAAATTCGAAAATTTGACGAAATTCGAAAATTTGACGAAATTTTAAAATTTAACGAAAATCGAAAATTTGACGAAAATCGAAAATTTGACGAAAATCGAAAATTTGACGAAATTTGACAAAATTCGAAAATTTGACGAAATTCGAAAATTTGACGAAAATCGAAAATTTGACGAAATTTGACGAAATTTGACGAAATTTGACGAAATTTGACGAAATTTGACGAAAATCGAAAATTTGACGAAAATCGAAAATTTGACGAAAATCGAAAATTTGACGAAAATCGAAAATTTGACGAAAATCGAAAATTTGACGAAATTTAAAAATTTGACGAAATTTGAAAATTTGACGAAATTCGAAAATTTGACGAAATTCGAAAATTTGACGAAATTCGAAAATTTGACGAAATTCGAAAATTTGACGAAATTCGAAAATTTGACGAAATTTGAAAATTTGACGAAATTTGAAAATTTGACGAAATTTGAAAATTTGACGAAATTTGAAAATTTGACGAAATTTGAAAATTTGACGAAATTTGAAAATTTGACGAAATTCGAAAATTCGACGAAAATCGAAAATTTGACGAAATTAAAAAATTTGACGAAATTCGAAAATTTGACGAAATTCGAAAATTTGACGAAAATCGAAAATTTGACGAAATTCGAAAATTCGACGAAAATTAAAAAATTTGACGAAATTCGAAAATTTGACGAAATTTAAAAAATTTGACGAAATTCGAAAATTTGACGAAATTTAACGAAAATTGAAAATTTGACGAAATTCGAAAATTTGACGAAGAAAGTAATTCTCTATCTGCCACCATTCAAGAAATATCTCCAAAACCCCAATTGACCCACCCATTTCCAACTTTCGACATTTTTCGCAAATGCCCTTCTTTTCTACTCGTAAAACTCTGAGACTTTGCCGAAGAAAGTAACTCTCTATCTGCCACCATTCAAGAAATACCTCTAAAAACATAATTGACCCACCCATTTCCAACTTTCGACATTTTTCACATATGCCAATGTGTTCTACTCGTAAAACTCTGAGACTTTGCCGAAGAAAGTAAATCTCTATCTCTCATAAGCCAAAAAATATTAGTCCTTTCATCCTACGCTCGAGTAGCTCAAAATTTGGTCACTCTGACCACTCTAGCTCAACCAAATCTGCACCAATTTTTCTAATTATTTTTTTGTTCGATTCGTGTGGCGAATACCTTTCATTTGATGGGTCACACGCCCCTGCAGGTTTCAATACAGCTGAGCTACAGCTGAAAACGCGTTCCCGACCCTCGAAAACCACACTCAGAAACCACTTCGAGGCCAATAAAACAAAATTCTGGTTTTTCCTGGGGTAGTGGCGTATCACATTTTCATTTTTATGCCCACCCCGAGGTTCCTGCAAAATTTCATGGAGATTGGCTGACTAGTTTCCGAGATCGACCGTCGATAGATAGACAGATAGACAGATAGACAGATAGACAGATAGACAGATAGACAGATAGACAGATAGACAGATAGAAACATACAGAGTAAGTTGAAAGATTTTGATTGTTTGGAAAACGTTAATTTGGTGCATTTTCTATCAAAATGACCAACTTCAAAACGATGTATCTCCGGCAATTTTAAAGTTACATAGTCGAGTGATAGCTCGTTTTGCTCGTATTTGAAGCGCGAATAAGATAGAATAGGATTTGTGGTGATACAGGCCAAAGGAAAGAAACTTAAATTCTCGCCTATATATAGTTGCCGCGTCTCAAAAAATTTTCTTCGTTCTTTTTTTGGAAGTTAGACTGCGTCAAGTCCTCCGCTAACGCTCCGGACATGATAGGAGCTCAAGGTTTGTATAGTTTGCTGTGCATATGAAATATTGTCGATCCTAAAATAACAATTTTTCTTCACTTTTTATCCTTTTTTTCTGGTGTTTTGAATTGAACAATCCGAATTCAACTCAAATACACTTTGTCTGGTTGGGTGTAAACTGTGTGCATATATGCACTGCATGCACAAAGTGGTTGGCTAAAAAATATTTTTTTTTTATTTATTTAAAGAAAAAAAAAAACAATTTTTATTGTGTAAATATGAATAATTGTTTTCAATTTTTTTTATTCTGTTATCCTCCAGTTTGTTTACTTTCTATAGATGGTGGGTAAAACGGTACGATATGAAGAAAAAAAAAGAAACATACGAAGGGACCCGTACGACTTGGGTACGCAATAGATTGATGTCCATAAAAGTGATGTATCCTGAAACTACACAGCAGTGGAGCATCTTTTAATCATCGTTCTATTTATACTTTTCTTTCAAACCAATGAAAAATTCTTTCAAATTTTTGAAAAATCTTAAATTCGACAAGAATTTTGTTGAACAAATGAAGATCTAGATTTTTAATTTATGAATTTTGATTAGGCATGTGCTCGCAAGAAGAATGAAATAGAAAATCTAGATTTTTATTTGTTAAACAAATTTTGTGCGGGATCATTTACAAACCTCAAAAACTACCAAAACTTCAAAAATTCTTAAGATTTCCTAAAAACTCTTCAATTTTGTAAAAATGTTCTATGTATAGTTCAACATACCTGGACGTATGTAGTTGTCCATAAGTGAGACGCAGCAAGCACATTACTAACAAGTATCAAATTAATGAAAATTCATGAAATTCTTAAAATTTAAATTCTAGAACTCCGATCTGGAATAATCAGGAACTTTTTTTCTCGAAGGTCCTACCGTGAACCCCATGATCCTGCGATCCGACTTAAACAAAGTTCTTTTACCGTGATTGGTATGATCAGTAGCTTTCATTATCTATTTTATTTGTAATTTGTATTCTGACAAGATCCAAGTTTTTACTGATTGCGATGAGGGCTTAGTCTGACCATCTTTTCTTGAATAAAAGCCTTCCTTTTTTGACACTACAACATAGTATAAAATAGCTATCTTCCTGTGTCGAAATAGTGTTCTTTTGCGCACTAGATGTGATATTGCCGATACGAGCGAAGTGATACGTTTTTCCTTATTACCACGATAACTAGAGTTGGCCTTAGTCGATTTTCAATTTTTTTTACAAGCTGAAATCGAATTGGGTAAAAAGCTTTTTAGCATAAGTTAGTATTAATGGTTTATCTATCGAATGTCGAAGACCCTTGGCCAAGTTCATCTATTTATCAATCGACTTAAAAATGATAGATGAAGTTGAAAAAAATGTTTACCTAGTGTATTATAATCGGATCTATTACTTCTATCGATCAAAGTATGATTAATCTGTTGATTTCAAATCTTGTACTTCAATTTTTTAACATGAATTTTACTATTATAAAGGATCATATAACCGAGAGCTTGTCATTATTTTTGTCGTCGTTATCCATAACAGATGAATAGCCGTATGTGACAGGTTGTATGCAAAATCCAATATTTTTCCGACGACAATCGAAATTGTCATAAAATGTCACATGCTTGAAAATCATCTGACAATATCGATGAGCAAATTGTGACCAGTGATTCAAAATTCAAAATCTATTTAAAAAGTTCTCAGTCAAGTGATCTATCCCTCCCCAGTAGTAAGACGTAATATATTGGTTATTATAATTAACGTATGAGTGAGGACAGACGAAAGGACTTTATTGTGCTGATTTGTTATCTCCAAGCAACCACAAAAAAGTTATCTGACTCAGTGATTCTAACTCAATGTTTTACAAACATAGTACTAAACATATGGGACCCTAAGTAAATCGTACAGGTCTGAGAAAACGGCTGAAGTAAAAAATGGCTTTAAATTCTATATTTGTTCATCGTCAATGCATTTTTCTTTCTCGACGGTCCAGACACGGCTAAGATGTGCATCAATATAAAAACCCTATTTCCTATTTAAACACAACAAGTATAGATAGGTATATACCTACTATCCATCATATCGTCATTCAGAGTGTAATTTACCCCATTTTAACAGCGACTCGACACCGTATTATGTATTGTATTGCACGAAGAAGACGAATATTCCTCAATTTATCTCGATTTTTTTTTCGTCTTATTTTTATTTTTAGTTTCCAAACATTCGTCGCTGTACACCTGTGTGTATATTTGCATTAATTTGTTGAACAATTTTTTTTTCCTTCTACTTCTCTATTTCTAAAACTTAAATTAAATAAAAACATGTACGTGACACAGGCATATAGAAAATTCTTTAGAAATTTTTTTGTTTTGTTTTAATTAGGTCGTTTGAGTTAAGAAAAAAAGCTGCACCATATGTGTTCATGTATTCAACAATTCCTATTTTAGTTTGCTGAGCGTTTTGTAAAAGTAAATAATTAAATTTATTTTCGATAATGATGAGTCGTACTACATATGTGCGATACGTCAGAATGTCTTATCCGTTCCTTTAAACGAAATCTATCGCAGCAAAGAGGTATCCTTATTGGAATTGTAGCCGAAAGCCCAATATGGGCCTTGACACTTGAACCCAACTATCGAGCTTAAATTAATCTTTTACCAGTCAATTTTTAGCGACAGTGAGTTCCACTGTTATGTTATCTGCATTCTATTGTAGACAGCGTCATCAGAAATAAGTTATTTGTTCACTGAGGGAAAAAAACGTAAAAATTTCATTTGATGGTGCTGTCACGTGAGAAAATGAAATTTCATACTTTTTTCGAAGTTTCACCCTCGACGATGAGTCATTACTTCATATAAACGAGCGTTGAAACTCATGTATTATGTGCCCCTTGCTAAAGTCGACTGGAAAATACGATTAGATGCTAATGAACGTCATCTGTTATCGACAGCGTCGACAGAAATAAGCGATTGCTCGGATTGATGTGCACTCATATAGGCAAAACGAATGTTAAAACCGTCAAAACTAATGAAGTAAAAGATTTTCTATGCTGAAAATCTTTAGTTTAAAGGAAGTAAAAGAATCGCAAATTGTACTGACGCAATGTAAGTTAAAAATTCAAGAGTTGTCTGCAACAAAAATTGAATAAAAAGAATTGAAAAAATAAATTCAATTTTTCATTTGTCAAAACCTTCAACAAAACCAAGGCTCTGAACTTTGGGGAGGTCTATAGCCTTGCATCAAAACATCGATTTTGAATCTATAAGGTGTGTGCCTTCCTAATGCTCAAAGTCAAAAATCGCAGATCAAATGTCGTTTTCGTATCGGACAATGTAACCGTTTGATAAATGGTTCTCAGACCACGACCGTACTGATATGCCCGTGGGCTCTCGGTCTATACGTCTGTTATGGAACCAATTTTGGCACTTATCATCTAGGGGGTGATTAGAAAAGGGAAAACATATTGTGCTGCAGGGGATTTGTCAATTGTATCATTCAATGATCACATCGACTACATCACGGCTAGAGCTTATTCAATCTTGGGTTTTATTAAAAGGAATTGTTGGGAAATGAACGATGTGTATGCCCTCAAAAGTGTTTACTGCTGCTATGTTCGGTCTATTCTGGAGTAAGCAAGTGATGTTTGGAATCCGAACTATGACGTCCACAACAAGAGGATTGCATCTGTTCAAAAACAGTTTCTATTGTTTGCGCTGAGGAAACTTGGTTGGAAGGGGCGGTCGAACTTACCATCGTATAGCTCGAGATGCAATCTGATCGATCTGGAATCGCTCCGAGCACGACGACTGAAAGCGTCTGCACTTTTCGCCTTTGACAATTGCTGACGAAAAGAGAGAGAGAGAGAGGCTCCGCAATTGCGCTCATTACTAATGCTCAACGAACAACGGAGGGTGCTACGGAACAACAGGATTTTGCGATTAGCGAAACACAGGACGTTGTATGGAACTACGAGCCGGTGAACAACATGTGCAGATTGTTCAATTGGATACAACACCTATATGAGCCCGGTATGTTTGAAGGACTGCTGGTGAACTAGGAAATGGATGTGATATTTTAAATGTTATATAATGTGATATTGAATTTGCTTTGCTTAGTCTTTGACCGTTTTTATGTTGTGTAAGAGACGATAGATTTTTGTATGTATTTTTTATAATTGTATATGTTCAGTAGTCCCACAGCCCGTTGAATTAATTTGCAATAAATAAATAAGAAAATTTTATAATTATTTTAAATGATTTTACTTCGTTGGAAAATATTGGTAATTTGAATTATTTATAACGCTCATCCAAAACTAAATAACGCTCGAATATTACGAGTGTTAAAGTAGATGACCAGCCTTGTCAACATGTGAATAATTCAGAATTGGAACATTATATTAATACTTCTCCATCAATCAGATTATCGTTTATGAAACACATATTTTAAGCAGAAAATATCCATGTCAATTCTCTGACACACAATCAGTATGGAGCCTTTCACATATTTCAGTTAATATATTTTATGGCCGTAAATTTTGTACCCGGGCCATAAAACATTTATATCCAAAATGTGGTTTCCATTTGCAAAAAAGAAAGAAAAAAAAATTGAAATTACAATTCCAAATCGTAAAACATCCCAAATCAGAAGAAAAAAGTCGAAAATTAATTTTTCGTTTCAACAAAAAAAAAATTGTATTGTGACCATATGTGTCCCAAATAACATTGAAAAAAGGCCAAAATTCGTAACACGATGCCAGGAAGTGATGTTCATTGTGTGATGGCAAAGGATACATTTTGCCAGGCATACAATTACTCTCTTCGTTTTATTTGGTTTCTTTTACTTCACTTGTTGCTTTTACTGATGGTTGTTCTTTGTTGGCTAAAATAATTGCTGTATAATGGTAATAAGATCGTAGCTATAATTTTCTCTCGATATATTGTTGCTATGTTAATACGACTTTTCTTTTGTGTTTTGTTTGATTAATGATTACCACCACGCCGGGTGACTTGCACACGTATATCTCAACTTTCACTTAGAACTTGAGCGATAAGTTTATTTACAAATAAATTTATTACAAGATCCTTGAGGCATCGCGGCATTAAATATAAGGTGATGTTGGCAATATTAATAATTGTTTAAATAAATATAACATCGGGCAGGTTTATCGATGTAATTAAAAATCAATGTATACAAATGAGTAACAATATAGCTTTTACGCGGGTGCGTGATCAGTTCTTTGACTGCATTGATGGGTTTTCTTAATAATGGTGTTCATTGTTCGGAATGTAACAATGTTGACCTCGAACGATGTCGAATTTGTTTCGATATTATACTGTATACAAGTCTGTATTGATTACTCAAATGGGGGATAGGAATTTTAGCAAGTTAATTTTAATTGATGTGCGACACTGTTTAAAGCAAACAATTGTTCTGCGCTATGTCTCCAATACGCACCGATTATTTTTTACAAATTTGATTAAAAAATTGAATTTACTCAAAGTTCAGGCAGGGCTTCAGTTCTTAAAAATCCCTAAGAATTCATTTTTTTTTTGAATAATAAGCCCTGCAGTTATCCAAAATCGAAATATCAGGGGAGATCAGTGTAAGAGCTTCGGATCATTGCAAATAATTTTAATAACTACCAAGTTTTGCAGTTATTTTACATTTCAAACAAGAAAAACAACTCATCACAGTCTAGATGTTTGTTGATAATACATATGGCCTCCGTAAAATGATTGACGGCGGTCCGTTTTGGGTATATTTTTTTTCAATAAAGTTTATAAAAAATCGGCTAATTTTAGAGGCAAACCGCAGAGCAATTTTTTGCTTAGAATAATGTTTTATGTCGATCAAAAATAACTTGTGAACACTTTAAATTCTCCATTGATTACATACAGTGGGTTCATTTTAGTTCGGAACATATTTGAAATTTTTGAGAGTTCTAAAAGTCATCGATGTTCCCAGTCAATAAAGCGTTTCCAGGTTATGATATTTTGGCACACAATTTGAAAATCCCATAGCGAATTCAAATTTTGCGCCAAAATATCATAGACCGGGAAGAACTTAATTGACTGGGAACCTCGATGACTTTTAAAACTCTGATAAATCTGAAATTGTTCTTTCTGAAGATGAACACACTGTACTTCTAGAACATCATTTGAATCAACCAAACTATCGCTCAACCTCAGAGCATTTTTTTCGTTCCATTTATGTATCGTTATCGTGCGACATACAGATAGAGTTAATAAAACCAGTAAATTTGTACGTAATTTACCGTAAAACTCAGAGTAAGACGTATCATCGACCGGTGAATTTGTATGAAATTTAGCACCTTACAATTACCGTTTAATTTGTATGAAGTTTACCGTAACCAGAAAATTTGGTAAAATGTACGGTAAATATGGTAAAATTTACCGGTAAGTTACATGTAAATCTGGAAATGTTACGTTTTTCGGTAAAATTCATAAAAACTTTTACCGATCTGTGTGTAAATGCCATGTACAGTTTCTAACACATTTAACGATATACATATGTATCAATTTTACCGGTAAATGTAACGTTTTCCGGTAAATTTGACACAAATTCACTGGTAACGTTGATTTTACCGGAAAGCGTTATATTTAACAATAATCACCTACAAACCGGTTAAAAAAATTGTAATTTAAATTGAAATTTAAATGATATATCTACCGGTAAATTTCGCACATTTTTTACCGGTTTGATTCACTACAGACATATCAAACACTCGAAAATTAACGCACGAAATGTTAACCGCTCCATATTTTAGGAGCGCCATACTTGAGTGTCCAGGCATGTGAAACAATATTTTGTATCAAAATGTAAAACGGATTGATTTTTTTACATAAGCAAGCAATCTATTCGAGCGAATTCAGAATGAATTTACTTTTAATTTAAACACAATCGCGGTGTTATCAACTGCAAATAATTTTTTTTCTTTCTGTTGAGTAGTGCGTTTACATAGGTTATCTTTTCTAGCATTTTATTATGGGTAAATAACATTTTCGTATTTACAAAACAACGATTTGTGTATTTCTAATCATTCAACTCTCTCGGAAAAAAATGAGTTTTTATCAGAGAAAACTGCGTTTCTAAAGTGCGAGTCAAGAGGTTGTCATCCAATCCAATTTTTTTTTGTATATTTCTCTCTCGTCTTTTTATTTATTTTAAATTATAAACATTTACCATACGAAGGTCTGGATTACACGAAAAGACTTCATAAATTGACTGTCCCATTTGTGGTACGGTTTGTACAGAAATGGAACGGTGTCAGAGTTGTAGGCTTACTTAGGCAACGCAGATATGGAAGAGGAACAGTGTGATGTGTGCAGAATTGATTGTGAATGAGAATTCCCCTTTCTCCATTTGAAACCCAGAGACATTTTCAGTAAAAAGACCGAGAAGGAAACGACCTGCAGAAGCTACTAATGTCTTAAAATTCTCACGCTAATCCACTATAAATCTATTACTTCTTTCGTTTCACGTTTAGTGAATACTGCTTATTGCTTAAAATCTTTTACTTCATTGGTTTCAACGTACATTTTGTTATATAAGAGAATATAGACGCCGTGGGACATCACTTTTTATTATCGTCGTTGTCGATAACATATGAATCCTTGATGATTATCGTTTTCAGCAATGGATACAGTCAGACTTACTTTCATAGTGATACCGAGAGTGATACTAAGTTTGTGATTTCTTTTTGAAAAGTTTTTTTTTGGCTACGATGGGAATATCATTTTATAGCACTGTTTTTTGTGTACGTTCCAGTTAAAACGGCTCTTATCGTTTGTAACAAACTTTATCATATTCTAGACGAACGTTGGTAAATATTAGCTTACGGATCATTTACCAGATTATGATTTGAAAATAACTTCACTTTTGATGCGCATTTTAGGATTCCTTTTATATTGCAGAGAGTTGGCTTTCTGTATTCTAATGTTGGATATCAGTACGATTCTTTGGGAGATTTTTTTTTTCCACTGAAATAGCAGTTCACAATGTAATACAAACAATGATTTGAGGCTCGACCATTTCACTTCTTTATCTCAAATTAATCAGGGAAAAAAATTGGTTATCGTTCACTCCAATATTTAACTTTGTAAGGCAAATAGAACTAATTTCTGTGGAACATCTGTTTAAATAGCCCGTATCGATCGTTTCATTTTAGTTTTCAGGTCAATCTTGTTTTGTTGGAAATTACTATCGATTGGGTGGTAAAAGAAAAAGCATATTGAACATAAAGAGTTGTTAGATGAGCAATAAATTGTGCTGAATCTGTTCTCGATTTTATCTTTTCAACGGGAGATTCCGACGGCCATGCAAACCTTCTATAAGCCTTCTATGTAAAAAATAGATAAGATTCAAATTTATTTCGAGTTATGTCCACAACGTTACACACGAACTACAGTGAACGACATCTCAAATGTCTCACTGTCATTTTTTTCAGGGAATGTCATTATGAATTTGCAATGACACAATAAAATTCTCAGAAAAATTTAACAGTGAGACATTTGAGATGTCGTTCACTGTACAAAACAAGAAATACTTTACATACCTAGGGAAATTCATGTAAATATGGTTGATCCGAGGCGATGCCGAGGTCAATGAACACACGAAAATTCGACGTTTTATCTATTCATCCCGAGTAATGTTGTCTCATGTCCAGAAAACGACTCATTACAGTCTAAACAAAGACTATTGCAAGACAACAGAATACTGCTAGGAATTTTTTTGACGTGTGGGATGCATTCCTCGTTTTCGACTCGAAATACAAATTTCCCACATGCATCATGTCTAATGTCCAATTTCATAACTAGGGAAAGAAAAAGGACAGGTAGAGTTTTCATGCGAATTTTTTGATCAGAGGCGTAGCCGAGGTCAATTAACACACGATTTTACATGCTGAATGCTTCGACAGCGGTGCTTCAAGCATGGAAAATATGGTTTTCGACCCATGTAGCACGTACAAGTGATAAAAAGTTGGAAAGTCCTGCTTTCGGCTTCGCCTCGGATCAAACGACCTGTGGTTTCCTTAACCAATTCTCTTGTTTTCCCTAGTAATAGGCCATTTTCGAGCATAGGGAAATCAGAAGCATGTTTAAGACTATTCAGTGGGCGTCAAGAGGAGTGTAAAAAATACAGTTTTCTACGCATGTACACCACTCTTTCATGTCATAAACTGAACAGTAGCTTAAATAAAGGCTCTGGCTCTAGATGGGGATCTATACGTAAAGCACACTTCGAATACATCCTAAAATTGGAAAAGATCATTTTAAACTGTTAGTTTGACCACGACTTCGAATATCAACGTTTGCTCGGGATTAGATTGACCTATCGATTGTTGATTATTGATTTATTACGAATATATTAACATAATTGGACCTTGTCCGTTTTTTTTTTAATTTTAAATAAACGGATGTGTTACCCATCTGTTTCTTCCAATGTTGTTCGAAATGAGTAACAAACTGATTTAATAAGATGACATTTATGGAATGCACGTACTCAATTTGATGGGAGATGGTATAAAATTTGAACCTTTTTCTCGATAAAATCGTGTTCGCAGGAGGACGGGGTCAAAAAGTCTTTTTTACACTGGACGAGTAGTAGCATAGAAGACTTCAAATTTACTACTGTTTACCGATATGAACCATTTAAATCACTTTCCTACTTAAGAAGATTTATCGTTCGTAAAATTAGTTTTAGCTAAAATTAATTTCAAGTACAAGTGCAAACGACCATCGTAGCCTCGATCGAAGCACCATACAATGTATAAATGCGAGAAAATTTTACTTTCCAAAATTCATCTATATAAGATCCATGCACTTGAAAAATTAAAAATCTATTTTTAGGAGACATACACACAGTGTATCTATAAATGATGTCTACAATTTTGTCTTAATGAACCATGACTTGGCCGTTTAGTGTTGGAACAAATATCATATGTAGCGCCTTTACCAACATGCACGGTGCGGTGTAGGTTATATGTATATATGGCAATGGCACGGTATAATTTGTGTATTATATTTTCACATTATTATTAAAAGCAGATTGCTGGTTGAACAAAGTCAAGAAAAAGCCTTCGTTCGTTTTTCCCATTTGACTTTCAATTTTCTCTTTTCCTTTTCTATTTCGGGATTTATTCATATGTTGGAAAATTTGTTTTCGGAACTGATTGATGGTAAAATGGTTTATTTAACGAATCTCTCTTTTTTGTGTGTTCTTTTTGTTTGTTTATCGTTCAAAACTTTTGTGCATAAAGCCCATAATAACACGAACGTATGAGAGCGTTGAGGAAACCGATTATCATATTTTATGCCTTTAATACATGATTGAATTAAGTTAGAGGGATATTATCCACGTCAAATGTTCACTGATTTATTTCGAGCAACTCTGGTGCATATCCCTTTACATTAAATGGCCACAAGTCGGCAGTTTCATTTGAATTATAATTCGCTAGACGTTGTCGTGTGCAAAATGGTGTAGTCTTCTCAGATCAAAACATTTAAGAGTACACCCTACACTCACCTCACACCAGTTATAAAAGTACTTAAAGTCAGGTTAATGTAAACATTGTCATGTAAAGCGCCTTAACCTGATCTTAATAGAAAATTGAGAGAAACGAGCCATCAGAACAGTCGGAGCGTTTGCTGCGACTGAGCCCCGTACGAACCCGTATATCTATTGCGTACGTGACCCTAGTGCGTCTGTCACCCTACTTTGACCGTAGACCTATTGCACCCGTAAACGTAGTTGAAGTCAAATTATTATGAAATGTGTACATCTTAGAAATTGCGCATAGCGCAATTGCGAAGCCCCGTACGACGTTCCTTTCAAATGTTACACAAATTTCAAGTTGACCTAAAATTTTAATTTATTTAGTCCAACGACCCAAATTTATTTTTTTTCCAACAGTATTCTATTCGGCCTTCGATTACCTTCCAAATGAAACAAAAATTAGGAAAATCGGATGAAATTTACTCGAGTTATATGCAAAATACACTTAGGGCCTAGTAGCGGGCTTAGTCCAACGACCTAAATTTTGATTTTTTTCAACATGAAAAATGAAAAAAAAAATTAGGAAAATCGGATGAAATTTACTCGAGTTATATCCAAAATACACTTAGGGCCTAGTAGCGGGCTTAGTCCAACGACCTAAATTTTGATTTTTTTCAACATGAAAAATGAAAAAAAAAAATTAGGAAAATCGGATCAAATTTACTCGAGTTATATGCAAAACACACTTAGGGCCGTGGAGCGGCCTTAGTCCAAGGACCCAAATTTTAAATTTTTTTTCACAACATTCTATTCTGTGTTCAATTACATTTTAAATGAAACAAAAATTAGGAAAAAGGGATGAAATTTACTTGAGTTATATGCAAAATACACTTAGGGCCGAGTAGCGGCCTTAATCCAAGGACCCAAATTTAATTTTTTTTTCAACAACATTCTATTCGGTGTTCGATTACCTTTCAAATGAAACAAAATTTAGGAAAATCGGATCAAATTTACTCAGTCCAAGGACCCAAATTTCAAACATTTTTCTCACCACATTCTATTCGGTGTTCAATTACCTTTCATATAAGACAAAAACTAGCAAAATTGGATGAGATTTAATCGATTTATATGCAAAATAGACTTAGGACCGAGGAGCGGCCTCAGTCCAAGGACCCAAATTTCAAACATTTTTCTCACCACATTCTATTCGGTATTCAATTACCTTTCATATAAGACAAAAACTAGCAAAATTGGATGATATTTACTCGATCTATACGCAAAATACACTTAGGGCCGAGGAGCGGCCTCAGTCCAAGGACCCAAATTTAAAACGTTTTTCGCCACATTATATTCGGGCTTCGATTACCTTTCAAATGAAACAAAAATTACGAAAAAAAGGATGAAATTTACTCGAGCTATATGCAAAATACACTTAGGGCCGAGTAGCCTTTCACTTCTAGGGCCCTAACTCACGGTACATTCACCCGATTTTAATAAACTCTTTTTTCCTGGATCGGTATCAACAATACCTATCTTTTGCCGTTTCATTTGCATTTCCATCGTTTTTTTTTTGCCGTAAATATCCCCAAAAGACCTTAAAGCACTTAGGCGGCCCACGAAGGGCCGACCCAAATATGCCCATCTTCGAACTTAGCCTCACTATTTTGACTATCTTTCAGGGAAAAAAAAAATTTTGAAATCGGATTTGATTTACTCAAGATATCGACGTGACGGACAGACAGACGGACAGACGGACAGACAAAATTTTTATTGCGGATTCGTTATCTATGAACATAGGCAAACACTTTGCCCTTACCGTCTGCTTCGAATTCCATCAATTAGACACGGCATCGTAATCCTATAAGCCCCTTTGTACTTCGTACGGGGCTAACAATGTCAGAAATCTTACTTTAATCTGCTTTGTCCTGCACGCAGCACCATTTTTTTGAACTTTGTTGCAGTTTTACTCCATAAACCCACAAGATATCTGGCCCTAGTTTTCGGTATTCTGCTGTTATTCTGCTGTTATCCTGCTCCCAGCATCGGTTACTCCTGCTTCTTCGGTTACAAAAGAAACTTTCAATCACTGATTCGTATCTGAAAACAAATAAGAAGGAAACGAACGTCAACATAATCAGTTTTTTTGATGGTCGCACACGGTATCGAATGTTCATGTTACATACGTTCTGGTTATTAACGTGTTACAGACAGCAAGCATATGACGAGTATTTTTATTGAATCTTTTACTTCAACGCACTTCAAGCAAAAGTGCTATGAATGACAGATGCCAAATAGAGTACGATTTTGTATGAAAAAAGTGTCCGAATTTTTTACAGTGCCAAAATGTGTTCGATACACTGTCCAGTTTCAGTACTTTATTTAGAGTACAACTCATGCTTGAAGTGCGTTGATTACTTCCATCGATCAAAGTATTTTTAATCTGTTGATTTCAAATCTTTTACTTCAATTTTGTTAACATCCATTTTACTATATAAAGGATCATAATACCCAGAGCTTGACATTATTTTGGTCGTAGTTATCGATAACAGATGAATAGCCATCATACAGCATTCATTATTCTTCTCCTCCAGCAAAATGTGCACTTAAAAATTCTGAGGCCAACAGTCTAGTAAGACATCAACCTGTTACATATGTCAAGCATATGACCAGTGTTATTATCGGGTCTATTACTTCCATAGATCAATAAATTTTTAATCAGTTGATTTCAAATCTTGTACTTCAATTTTTTTAACATGCATTTACTCTATAAAGGATCATATTACCCACAGCTTGACATTATTTTTGTGGTCGTTATCGTATGTGACAGGTTAATCTGTCGCGGATGCAATTCCTTCGAAAACCAAAGCTCGTATAAATAACTCCGTCGTCGTTATTCGAACCATGTACAATTGCACAATAATTTAGACATTGTTTCACTTGTGTCATTCCATGACGCGAGAGACATTAATCCGAATGGCGTAACTGTCTGGTTTCATTTTTTCTTCTTCTCAATAGTGAGATTTTTCTCAAAAATCGGGAAAATTATACGGAGAAAAAACATAAAAAAAAGATTTTTCCCATTAGTCAGTAGTCGTAGAAGCATTGGGAGAATAATTTTTTGGCCAGAGACGACGATTTAATTTCTATTTAAATTTTTAAATGTTATCGTCGCATGAACACTTAATTTAACCGAATATAAATGTTCTGCATCTGCGAAAATGTAGCGGCCCATAAAAAATGAAAATATTTCTGGTTCTGTGTATCCCGTAACATTGATGTGAAGAAAGGGGTTTCTCAATTTATACCACATTTGCTCGTTATGTCTGTCTACCATTTATTTAAGATATAATTAATAAAAGAACAGTCAATTAAATTTCGCATGAAAGTCTTCTGACAGTTCATTTAGTGAATCAAAAAGAAGAAGAAAAAAAAACCGATGAAAAAATGAGCAAAATAAAAAAGCGAAATAGTCCATAGAACATATGGCATATAAAGATTCAGCGAACATATTTATTTCGCAATATACTTGGAACCAAACCAATATTTAATATTTAATTGATGTCAATTACTTTTTATTGAAATTTAAAGCTAAATTGTTTTGTTTTGTTATGATATCATAATTGGCTTTTGTTTAATTCTTCGGTTTTTTTATTATTATTATTATTTTTCTCTCTTTTAATTTTAATTTCAATGAAATTATTCCTCTTCAACTTTACATTTTAAATACTATGCTGGCTGTTGCATTCTCATTCAATTTGAAATTGGTTCTCGTTTTGAAAAGAAAAGACAAACCATCACGCACATCCCAATCAGCATGGCATCACATATTTGATATGAATAGTTAAATGCAGAAAAGGGACATGTCACATTAGCGAATTATAACAAAAATGAAATTTCGTTCATTGAAGTCACTTTTTGTCAGTCAATTTGAAACGGTTGACTTAGTGAAACTTTATTTGTTATAAATCGCTAATGTGACACGTGCCGTTTCTGTATTTAATTTTCCATACATTTGCATTTTTGTCTCGAAATTTCTTTGATCAGATGAAGTAGTACAAAAATGCAAATGCAAATGTAGTAGAACCTGCACGCGACTCAATGGCGTAACGGTTAGCACGTTTGCTTTCCAATATTCGATTGAGTCGTCAGTGTCGGTGGTTCGAGCCTCAATCAAGCCAGAAAAAAATATCGGTTGTCGGACGTGTACACAAATACACAGCTGGTTGAATCGATTCATAAAAAATCTGGTATGGTTGTGTGTGTAGAGCTGTCACACGGCTTACCGGTCAATACATTGTTGGGAGCTGCCGGTATTCTACTCCTACTGAGCTTTAGTGGGTTTAGCACTGCTATAGGTACTAAGGCGCAATATTCAAAAATCCTTCAGAGTGTAAAAAACTTAGAGGGCATGGCTCGGGCATGTAAAAAGTACCTTCACTAGCTATAGCAGCAAATGGTAGCCGAATCTGTCACTTAAAAAAATGTGTCCTCCCGGCTGAACAATAACCATACGCTATTATTATTATTATAGTAGAACCTGCAATTGGTACTGCAGCTGTACTAATGCTGTATTGGTTACCGTTTTTCAAAGGCTAGTAGTAATCATTCTTTGACTTTGGATGCAATTGTTCGCAAGATCTATGCAATAATGTGGCATAATGTGCTTGCTATCTCAACCGGAATGTTCAACTTGACATGAATTTTTAATAAAACGGGAATGTTCTAAGAAATTATCGTAATGAACAAAAAAGATAAGTCGACAGAAGTGTCACAATTCTAACTAGAACTTTAGTGAAGCCTAATGGTGAATTGCTACCATTAGACTTCATTAAAGTATTCATGGTACTAAAGATACTATTGGTAATAATGGTACTAAACTAATGGTATTAATGGTACTAATGGTACTAATGGTGTGAATTGTATGCGTGATAATGGTGTGAATGGTACTAATGGTGTGAATGGAACTAATGGTGTGAATAGCACTAATGGTGTGAATAGCATTAGTGGTGTGAATGGTATGAATGGTACTATTGGTGGGAATGGTACTGATGGTATGAATGATACTAATTCCCTTGACTGAAAGTCAGGGTCTTATGAAAGAAAATACCCTTAAATGTCCGTAACGCTAAGTTCACTTTGATATTTTGAAAATGTTCTATATTGGCAAAAAACGTTAAATACAGAAAACGTCCGTACACTTGTGGACTCGATAGCTCGAGTAATTCTTTACCGATTTGCAAAATTTTGGTTTTAATCGACGGAGAATGAAAATCATGAGGTTAAGTTCGTAGATGGGCAATATTGGGGTAATGAGATGGGAGTAATTCTCAAGAGATTTTTTTACTTGTTACCGCGATAACTTCCATAATTCTTATCCGATTTTCAAAGATTTTGTCTTAATCGACGAAGATTGAAACTCTTGAGGCTGAGTTTGCAGATGGATAATGTTCGAACAACGAGATGGGAGAAATTCTACACAGACGCTTTCTCTTGTTACCGCGCGATAACTTGAGTAATTTTTACCCGATCTTCAAATTTTTTGTTTTAATTGACAGAGAATGATATTGGAACCGTGAGTTTGGAGTAATTGTAAACATAACTTGTTTACCACGACATTTTTGCAACGGATTTCCAGAAAAATTTCTTATTTGACGAGTAGTGAAATTCTGGATTTCTGGTCTAACAATTAAGAAGTACTTCCCAAAAGAGTTTTTGCCTGCTTGCTTGAGTAACCGATAGCTCGAGTAATTCTCAGAGGCTTCAAAAATCAATTTCAACCAGTAGCGTAATTCATGTGGTTAAACTCGAACATTGGAATTTAATTGGACTAGTAATCTGGGATATACGACAATTTTTGTGTGAAATCCGTAAAAGAATTTTTTTCGTTCCTAAAATGTTTGAACGAGTGTGAACTTTGTGGCCAGAGCGAAGCGAGGGCCGTAATTCACACGAGTTATATTTTTTCAAGAGGTAGGCAGGAAATACGCCAAATTATACTCAGACGCTTTTCCTTGTTATCGTGATAACTTAAGCAATTTTTACCCGATTTTAAGTTCGTAGATGGATAATATTGGAGTAGTGAGGTTGGAGTATAATTGTAAACACAACTTGTTACCGCGACATTTTTGCAACGGATTTCCAGAAAAAAAAATTATTCGACGAGTAAGTGAATCTGGATTTCTGGTCGAACAATCTAGAAGTCTAGAACAATCTTGCTTGCTTGATAACACGATAACTCGAGTAATTCTCAGAAGCTTCGAAAATCGCAGATTCGAAAATATTAAGTGTTTTCGACCAGTATCGTAATTCATGTGGTTAAATTCGAACATTGGACTTTATTGGACTGGTAATCTGCGATATACGACAATTTTTGCGTGAAATCGCGTTCTTAAAAGAAATTTTTCGTTCCTAAAGTGTTTGCACGAGTGTGAATTTTGCCAGAGCCGTAATTCACATGAGTTTTTTTTTTCAAGAGGTAAGCAAGAAATGCGCCACCTATTCAGCGCTTTTAGTAGAGTTTATAGGAGACTCAACTTAGGAGTAAGACATCGCTCGCTGGACCTTCAACTCATAGCTCTTTTTGTTTCTTCAGGAAATTAAATAAATATGAGTAAAATGAAGCATGTGATGACTGCTGTTTTCTGAATAAAAGAGACATCACCTTTTCATGTGACTTTAATTTTGTGATCTCAAAAACACCACCTCATTTAAAAATGGTTAGAAAACTAAGGCTGGAATTATAGAAATAAAAAAAGCCAGTCAAGGGACCTGACCCACCCAAGAGGTGGGGCCTAGTGGTATTAAATAGAGTATTTTGGCACAACTAATATTCTATTACTGTACTAGATTCTTTTGTCGTATTTTACAAATTAATAGCCATTTATATAATGCTATGCGGTGCTAATTGTTATCTTCAAATTCTGACTTATTTATGTCACTGATAAATGATGTTTTAGGCAATAGATGTTCCATTGTCTCTCGATATCCGACGCCGAGTGTCCCATAAGTTGTCACAGTGTTCTATACAATGTTTTCCTCGAAAAAGCAGACAAATATTTAGCCGAGTCCAGAAAAAAAAGTTTTTTTCATACCACACCACAGAGTTGTGTAGTGCCAACATATTCAAAAATTGTTAATTGGGAATTTTTCTTCAAAAGATACCCCCTGTGGCGTTTCTTTGGGTATGGAATTGAAGAAATTATTAATAAGATTATTTGCGCGTGCATTATAACACCACATTCGACTAGGCACCACATACAACTTTGTTTTCTAAACGGAAAATAAATAAAATGACGAATCAGACTGTTCACATATTGCTTTTGAATTTGTATTTATGTGTTTGCTCTTTGTGTTAAATGCTATGAAAACAACACTGGTTGATAAATTTCGGGTAATATGTTTGCACATGTTCATTTTCCCACGCATTCAGGTCAATAAAATGTACCCCTACACCGAGAGAACATACTGATGCGGTATGCATGCTAACATATAGAACCATTAAGGAATATTATGTGTCACAATTTATATTCCGAAAAACGACGAAGAAAATGATAAATCACGTCACATGTGCAATAAGTGATCCTACCATAATACCAAATATTAGTTTAACCACGCATACGCTTAATGGGTCGATGTTAAATAAACATTTTTTTGTTCGTCGACTCGAAAAGAGTTTGAAGACGAAACGGTGCATCGTGAAAGGAAAATTAATTTCAAGGATAATTGGTTTGTGTTTTTGAAGCTCATTTCGGTTGAGACTCCATTTTCTAGCGCTCTACATAATAAAATCACAGAAGCATATTGAACCATTGGTATCATATAATGCGCATGTGTTCGTAGAAAAATGAATTTCAAATTAACCAACCCTTATTCTTTGGGGGGATAGACAACCAATCCGGCCGGCTTGTACTGTTTTACACCAACCTTTTTAGCAACTTAGCACATGCGCGGTTTCTTTCCTTAAAAGTGTAATTCTATGATCAACCTCATAAATGTTTTTTTAGCAGTATGGTGTGCGCATATACCCGACATTGTCAGTGAATATAGTGCGTATAGGAGGGATTCGTTTGAAAATCGTCTTCGAAAAATCGGAACCATTTTCGTTCTGGATGGTTTATATATGTCTGAAGCGGTCCAGTGTGGGATCGACGACTAAGGCATTCAGGCAAAAGAATCTAAATGACAAAACTTTTTGGACCCTTAACGACCCACAATGGACCATCACAAATCAAAAAATTGGATTCGATTTTTCGACGATTTTAGAGAGAATACTTCCAAGCGTATCATGACAAAGCGATTCAGTCTGTATCTTCTTTTGTTTAAAGAATCACATAATGTTTGATCATCAAAACTTTGATGGAGAATCTTTTACTTCATTTGTTTAAACACTCCTTTGGCTATATAAGACAATACTAAGCTCAGATCATTGCTTATTTTCGTCATCGCCGTCTATAACAGATGACTAGATAAAAAAGAAATGGTACTTCGTTGAAATCAAGCTTGGAGATAAATAATAATGATTCAAATTGGAAAAGTTAAAACAAAATTAAAAAGCAGACCCAATCATTCACACCAACTATTTATACCATAATCTTCAGCTTCAGCTTTAAGAGTATAATTTTATGGAAAATATAAATTCTGTGTTTGAAAAAGAAGAAGAAAAAGAAACCTAAGGGTCGTTTTAATGCGATGCGTATGTCTTTTATTGCCTTTGTGTTGGGCCATTAGGTTGAATTTTATGCTTTTGTATGCAATTTTGTTATGTTAAGAAAGATTTCTGTTTACAACCGTAGATGAAATATTCTTCTTCTTCTTCTTCGTTTTTTATTTGCTTTTATTGTTGTAAACAATATGAAATGCCATAAAATGGAAACCAGTTTTTTTTTTCTCTGTTATGCTTCACGTTGAGTGGAGGGTGGAAATTTAATATTTTTTCAAGAAATTCAATATATAGCCTCGACATGTAAGAATTATGGTTGTTATTTGGTTTGTTCAAGGAAAAAAAATATGGAGAAGAAGGAACTAATAACTACCAGAGCAACTGAAACCTTCTTTGCCATTACTTGTAACTGTTCGTTCCTTTTCGTTTTGCTATGAAAATCTTCCTTACTTATTACTTCTTAGCCTCTTTCACAGATAAAGATCGTAAAATCAATTGTCGCTGGTGAATCTGTTAACTCATTCTCATCTTAGTATTTTCACAGATTAAAACAAAATCTTTTACTTCGTTAGTTTTAACATAAATTTTTCTGTATATTTTACTCATCAGCCAGTGATTGCTGCTTATTTACTATCGATAACATATTCATAAGGGTTTATCCGGGTTCGATTCCGTGTCAGACAATTCCACATGGAATTTTCCTTGCAGTTCACAAAATTTTCAGAATTTGGGTAGTTGCAGTGTGTTTGGTGGATGCAACGATGTACACACTGAATGAATCGTAACCTACATTTAGGCGAGATATCAATGAAAAACCTAGCTTTTCTCATAGAGCATTTACATACTTCGAGGCGTGATTCGGAAATCACGCTAATGCAATGTAAGACCGCCTCCAATTCTTAATGTGAAGTCTGTGTCATGTTTAGTTTCCATTTTGCACACAGAAGATGTCAGTGAAGGTACTGCGATGCTCAACTGGTCAAGAATGATATATTTTGTGCTAAGTGATGAAAAACGGAATTATTCTAACGAGTCGAAGCCGAGTAGGGCAAGCTATGTGTGCTAAAAATTCAGCCTACAAACGACTTTTTTTTTACTCCGAGGAATTGTGACAAAGCAGAAGTGTCCCAAAAGGAATAATTTATGAAAATCTATTCTCGACCGCATTCAGCAGCTGACAAATTTGTTTTTTAAAGCGCTGGCTCAGCTAGGATAGTAATTTCTAATTGTTACCCTTCGGGTAACCCTAGAGTAGCTAAAAGATAACTTTTTTTGTTTCTTTTTTAACATCATCGTTATTTGACTATCAAGAGTGTTGCAAGGTGTGCCTGATTTTGTGCCTTCCCAATGGACAATTGATGCTGAAACAGGAATTATTTCAACACACAGCAGAATGAAAATTTCCGGTAATGTTAGTGAATCTTAAGGAGATGCTCAGCTAATTCCTTTTCGAAATTAAGTATTGAGAACATAGTCAGTCACAGGAGGCAGAAACGCTAACGTATAGACATTAGCCCTAGAGTCTCATAGAAATCTGAGATGATAATAAATTGAGATACTGGAACGCCCCTTCTCGGTCGCCTCAACGTTCACAGGTAAATAAGTCTTTTACAATTTCAGTTCTCACATAATTTTGTCATTAACGAAACATGAACTTAATTACAAATCATGATGAAGGTTGGCTGACTATATATATAATGCACACGGCGCTACCTAATTTCGAATCTCACGATTTCAGTTTTAAAATTGAGATATTAGTCAAATGTGTGAAATGAAAACAGGCAAAAAATAATAATTTATCGATGATTAGATCACCAATAATTCAACAAACACTCCCAGTAACACAATAATAATGATTGTATGCTACCGAAACAAGGTGTTTGTCAAATCGAGGAAGGCAATGTATATGATGGCCAAAAAAACTGAGGGAGGTGCGGGAAAACAGGAAAAGTAGAACAACATGCAGTTTGATTGCTTTCTCGCCAATAGCTACTGTTGTACAAACCCGATTTTCTTAAAAATTAAATATTTTGTTTCGTCTTGTCAATGCCTTTCATTTGACATAAAACAATTGTTTGATTGCAATCAGAGATATGCTGGAGAAACTAGTAAAAAACAGGGACAACAAATCAAAACATCTAGGGATATCCTTGAACAGCCAGTCAGAAAATCGGACTTTCTCGGGCTACTGATCGACAAACCCGATTTTTCTAAAATTTAGATATTTGTATTCGACTCGTCAACAACTCTCATTTGTTTTATTTTGCCTGTCTTTCACTAGTTTTTTCAGCATGTCTCTCGATGGTTTCGCTCAAAAATGGTTTGGACATACACCAGTAACTATTGGAGAGAAAGAACGTAAACCTGCACATTTTCCCACTTTTCCTGTTTTCCCGCACCTCCCCCCGATCATTAAATTATGAAAAGTATGAAATCAGTTAAAATAGTCGTTAATATTAATATATATCGTTACAGTAATGCAGCTACCTGTTACGATTGTGCCTAAACAGATCCGAACAGTATGTTTGCATAAAAAGCTAAGCCAAAGAAGAAGAAGAAGAAAAAACTAGCAGCGAGCACACACTATTTCATTAATTTATCTTAACAACAAATCGTTTCGAAGCCAATATAATATTTTGAAAAAGGTATGGCTCGTTTGCCTTGAATCGAAGAAAAACAGCGCATACAACGTTATTATATGTATATCGAAATCAAGATGCTTTGCGCTTTAAAATCTACCTTTCTACGTTACAACGATTCATCGTACGCTGTTTTAATATTTCACAATATTTATCTCTCGATATTTTATGTGCATATGTTCGATTTATTATTAATAATAACAACAAGAAAATATGATAAATGAACAACCGAATGAAATCGTAGTCTCGAATCGCCAACATCTATAAACGTACAAAGAGAGGTGCCAGATATATAATACATGAAGTACCTGCTTTAAGTTACGGCTTACGGTATGAGTTACGTACACATAAACTTGCCCGATTCGGATTAAAGTTGCAAAACCATAAGAACAACCCGTACGAATAGTCTGTGCGAATAAAGCAGCACGCTGCACCTTAAACTCACTCCATTCAAACTTATCTCTATACTCTCACAGTAACACTTTAAACAAATGAAGTAACAGATGCAATGATTATACCGAGGTACGTTTGCCGTTTCTAAAAGGGCAACTCACACTAAGAAACCATTACGTTAGGATAGAAGGTGGGCAGAAATGGACAATTGTGAATTTTAAGTCAAATAACTGATCTATTAGAACATAGGTGTCGCTAGTATTTGATATTTCTAGCATCCAGATAGTGATTTACGTATATGACATGACGTATGAGAACTGAGTTCAGAATTATATTTTTACAGTCAATTTACGAGTAGGAAATAGTCATTTACGTATCTGTTGTCGACGGTATATTTTAGGCAATTTCGTGAGTTTTAGCCCGAACGAAGTGACAGTGACTAAAATAAGCCGTCCACAACAGATGCGTGTACAACTTTTCATGCTGAGCACCTAAATTACGAGAAAAATGTCAATGAACTATGTGTTACATTAGAGTGGAACCTGTCACATATATTACGTGAGTCCATCGCTCTACAGACCGAGCTACCTGAGATACGTCTTAACGAAAATACAAAGCCTTTTCTGACACCATTGGCCTCCCAATATTTTATATGTTAATGCTAGGAGCAGTGCTATGACATCTCCTATTTAAATTACGAACAGCAATGTTGACAACCTCGTTCGAAGTGAAAAGTAATAAACGACAAGTCACGGTGTGCCTAAAATGAATTTAATTGAAAAATACTTAGCCCATGGGATCTCTAAACGGTTGTGCCTTTTTGGGTCATAAGAAACAACTTTTGTTCGAACAGGAGAGACGCGTGACGGGCCAGAGAAATCTAGAAAAGGGTTTGGTATGTGTGGTTTGGGGATACGGAATGTTGTTGTACGACAATGCTTTTACTAACTTTGACGTCATTTCTTATCAACCGCCATCTTCGTTAATATTTTCAAAAGTGACCGTCGCTCCTTCTTACTGTTCGAACAAAAGTTATTTTCTTTTGACCCAAAAGAGCCAAATCTGTTGAAATATGAGAATTGATAACTGGTGCCGATACGGGGCTGGGTGCATCAGCGCCATCTGTATCATTTCTGCGGTTGAGAAATTAAATGTGAAAAATTTTCAATTAAATTCATTTTAGGCACACCGTATGGTCTGGTCATAGCTTGAATATTCTATTCTTAAAACTGCTTTAAGATGCGTAGTTCAGCAGATCTATGAAAAAAAAACCGTGAACTCAAGTCAGAGGGTGGACACGTCGCATTTGGCATATCTCCACAAAACTTTTTCCCTTACACAGACATTCGAATTCGTGGTGGTATAAACATATGAGACCCATGCGCTTCGTACGCGCCTAAAGGCAATTGTGAACTGATGTGACTTCGGATTTTTATTTCTGAATGAATTGTTTGGCGTTTCATTTCAGCAGACTAATATGCAAACAATAAGGAAGTGTTATTGAGGTGTCCGCAGTGAGGAAGAAAGATTGAGACAATCCATTCTTATTGACTTTTCATTGCATTTCCTTTGAAATTAGCAAACCATTAACACCAACGGAAATATTTATGTCGTGAAACGGGCGGCTAGTCAATGTGGGATGTGTACAAGCTGGAAATTCAATTTAAAGTTTTCATTTACAATTTAGTAGAATTTGATAATTATTTTTCTTTCGACAGTAAATTCTCACGCATGCATACCAGCATATAACCGAAACGATTTCCAGTTTATCAATCCAAATAATCTGGTTCAATAGTCATTTAGTCGATGATCTCCATATTCCACCCCTTATTTCACTTAAACAAACCATAGAACATATTGTGCATGTTTTCACTGTTTCACGGAACAACACTCTCGTATTTATAGTATTGCTCAACGTCACCCTCTCCTCATAACACAACAAAATTTACGTATTATGTTAAATGCAGTCCCGGCGAGCAATGCAATCCGAAATCAGTCAAATGTTTTTCGCACCCCTTATTGTGCCTTATTTAACCACCAGTCTCCACCAAAAATGTTGATAAAAAAAATTGTGTGACCCTTCATGGAATGACTGGTGGAAAAGCCGTTACGTTTTATTGATTTTTTTCGGTAATTTGTGCGCTTCACAGTTATAACGGAAATTTGCTACGAAAATAATGCTGGTCTGAGAATGTTTTGATGGGAAGTTTTCGGAGTGCCCTCGATTATATACATTTGCCGGACGTGCAATATTCGTTGGATGAAATTTAAGATTTACAACTCAAACCAAGAATTTGTGAGCACAAACATTGTCAAAAAAAATTTTTAAAGTCCTGTGTTCCCCTATGCGTAAGTACAAACACTGCAGAGAGCAGTGCCGGATTGGCTCAAAAAAGCCCTTCTGGCGTTGTATGAAGAAATTTTTCAAAACACCCTTCGTTGCCATTTATCCATACAAAAATCAAAAGGCCCTTTGGGAATCGCTCGAACGCCCATATGGCCAGTCCAGTCCAGCACTGGCAGAAAGTGGTTTATGATTGTATATAAGTATTCCATGCGGTTCATTCATCGAATTCATTCATTAAATTTTCATTCAATCACTTACCGAAAAAGGCACTTCAAGCAAACAAAATATAAATCGCAAAATCGAGAGGGATATTCCACTCGCATTAATATGCTTGTACAAATTCTATTCAAATAAGTAGTTTGAATTGAACATTTATAAAACGATTTAATAAATTATAGCAAACAACCACGGTAAACAATCAATAGCCACCAGCATAACAATATTTTGTGATGGTCGATTTGCAAGAGGGAAGTTTCCTCTTAACTTGGTTTTGTTGTTGCTAGAACATTTTTCAACATCAAAGATGGTTATCAACTGCGTCTTCGACTGATGGGACTGTTAGATATTAGGTTTCAGTCAGCTTCCAGAGCCATTATTCAGACAAACTTTTTGACTTAGCACTTCAGAGCAACTTTTATAAATACAAAGTCTTAGGCAGTATATCTGTTACTGACAACGTCGACAAACATAAGCGATGAGATCTGTAGCAAACAGACATTTATACATAGCATAATGTATGTTAAAACTTCTGAAGTAATTGATTTTCTTTTGAAAAATGTTTCGAACAAAAGAAGTAGCAGATTCGATAATTGGTCTAGTGATTTGGCTAGAGTCTTTAAAAGAAAACAACTAAATGGCGGTGTAATGGTTAACACTTTCTGTTACACCATTGATCTTTACTGCGAACATCTCACCGAATTGGTTGAAGTGTGATGTAGTGTGAGCGAACTTTCGCAAGGCTAACCGGCAAAAGAATTGTTGGGAGAACCGGCATTCGACAACTACGAGTTTTGTTCGTTGTTCTCGTTACATGTGCCCAAATATTATATGACACTAAGTAACTAACCACTGGCTGATGCCAGAACTGTTCTCATTAATTTAAACGTATGAAAAGGGGCACAATGATTCGAAAACATTTAACTGGAAATCAGCCTCTGCACACTTTATGAACTTACGGATCAATTTATGATGTGAGGCTATGTGTAAGATGAGGAAAGGATCGTTGAAGAAACCAGCAACCAAGGAAAATTCTGGAAAGTCAAGTTCATTTGAGACAATAAAATGCTGCCATTTTCGGCCAAGAAGAGAACGGGTGTACATTCGACAACATTTCATTCCCAGAGCCGATTCATGACAAAATCGTGTGAAACTATTGCGAATTCCCTAAGAGTTACACCTCACATCAATGTATGATTGTCAAGCATGACGTGTATACGTGTGTGTACCGTACCATTTGAACTGGCTGGTAATTGAATGCAAAAACCGTCATTGCTAAAATGTATAATTATTAGGATTTAATTTCAAAGAAAATTGAATTAATTTAATGAAATTACAATGTGTTTTTATGGCACAGACACACTCAACTCCCATGACTATATCCATGTTGTTTCATTTAAATGTTTAATTTAGCTGCTAATCAATGAATTTTATCGAAAGTTGTTTGTATTTAAATGATCTTTTGCGCTTGTCTCTTTTTTCAGACAAAAAACTAAAATTAATACCCAGAGCATACACGGTGTGGCTGAAACGTATTTAATTGACAATTTTTTGGGCACATCGGATTTCTCAACGGATTTTAATAGAATACGGAATTAGTTCATTTAGTGTCCGTTTGACAAGTGGTTCGCCACGGATTTTCAGGGGTTTTTGATTTTTGCCTTTCATGGGTTCGTGGGTTTCATAAGAAGGTTACACAGATTGATTGGTGAAAAAGGACTCCACCTTGCACAAATTCAAGACCCTGGACAGTATTTCACACTGCAATATGAACGTCAAAGTCATTAAAAGCACTGTCACTCTCGTCGAAACCGTCAACTTTTACATCATTTCCTTTCTAAAGGTACGGGAAAGCTACGTAAAAATGTGTGAAGATTAAATAACCGTCATCTTCGTAAACATTTTCAAAAGCACCCGTCACGCCTCCCTACCGTTCGAACAAAAGTTGTTTCTTTCGACCCAAAAAAACCAGTTCAGTTGAGAAATCCCATGTGCAAAAATTGTTCAATTAAATTTCTTTCAGGCACACCGTGCATAGTTTAAATGTATGCGGATAATGCTAAGTTATTAATTGCTTTATCGTGGGATAATGTGTGTAAAATATGTAAAATTTGTTGATGGCTCGATTGTAGTTGCATTATTTCTGAGACTTAAAATTTAAATTTTGATTTATACAAAATGAAATTTCAAGAGTTAATACTGACCGTAATGGTATACATAATGAATGTGAATAATGAAAAATTAAATTGTTAAAAAAATAGGAACCGAATTTCCCGTATAAATGTGTAATCCCATATATTCCCATATTGCCGCGTGTCGTTCGCGTGATGTGTCCTTTATTAATAAACAAATGAAAAAATTATTTCCTTTATGCGTATGAACCGAACAGATAATGTGAAGAAAGAGAGTGTGATTACTAATGCACCCTTATACGGGTATTATAATAAAAAACAACAAAACACACAGTACAGAGAGTGCTACCTATATATGAAATTGTATGAATGGAATTTATATAGCTTCGCTTACAGTATACAGTGTGTATCTCTATCCCTTTCAATAAATTTTTCAATGTTACCATTTCACGCAATAAATTTCATTGACTTCTGCACCATAGTATCAAGACTCGGAAGACAGAGTTTTTCTGGTATGTCAAAGAATCTCGCGCTCATTTACATTTGTTTGTGATCGCTGCTATATTGAAACTCCAGATCGAGTTCGAGCCCATTTCAATTTGTCGGGCCGGGCCAGGCGCGCCGACTTCTAGGTGGCGTTGGGTGCTAGAGCACCCAACAACCAAAATTGTTTGTTCCACAGCATCCAACGCTCGAAACAAAAGTTCATAGAAATCTGAACTTGAGCATCCAACACTCAATACGAAAGTCGGCGCGCCTGGGCCGGGCACGAAATTTCTTTTTTCATTGCAAGAACTTATGAATTCCGCGCTATATGGCATCATCCATAAAGTATGTCACGTGCGACGACTATTTGCATCTCTTTCTATCACATTTTCAACCATATCTTGCATATCTTTCACACGATCTACATAATAATGTTGTTTTTTTGGTGTGTATGCGTATGCGTATGAACCTTTTATAGTATGCAAGCACATCACAAGTATATTTAACAAATCTTTTGCTTCTTTTGATCAGAGCATTTTTAACGAATTGATACAAAATCTAGTACTTTACTAGTCTTAACAAATATTTTGCAGTAATGTTCTTCGTCGCATAATATGTTTACATTTTGTCATGTCTATTAACTTGAATAACGCATGAACAACGTTATTTCGGCATAATGAATGAGCCTACGACGTTGTTCAAAATTCTTTTAAAGTAACAATCGTCGTTTTCTGAACCTATTTTTTGTATAGCATTGTGAACTCTCTCTCCCTGGCTTACATATACTCACCTCAAAATAAATACTTAACAATATTGAAGCGATATCTTGTTTTTCTTAGTCCCAAACGTCTTGTATGTTAGAATTTACACTCGCAATTACTGCTTTCATGCTCGCGAGAAGAATGGCACAACTAGCGTATTGTGCACAAAATGTGTGTGTGGTACATTTTGTGAGAAATTCTCACTGAGAAGTGGAACTGTTGAAATTTAAGAAATACAACCAAATATCTGAATTTCTTGCTAACTATTTTGAGGTGAATGTCATTTATGAACAGTTCGCTCTTAGTGTGATGTGTTTGCATCGCGGTGTGTAGTAGATGTGAAAGTAGAGCATGCATCACTGGCCTCTTCAACGGTTAATTTTACGCAGTTTCAACTGTAGTGCAAGCGAAGCGAAGTCTCTACATGTCAAATTACCAATCAACAGGAAACGAAAACATGAGAAAAACCTTTAAAAATCCACGTAGTATTTGAAATATTCACTAACTATCATTGTTGAGACTTATTACATATTAAGACAAATAGTATTTTCAGAATGTGAATGAGCGACGTGGCAATAATTAAAAATAAACTCGGAATGCAATGAACAACTTTCTAGGGTGTATGGCTTGAATCATTGAAAAGGTTCATGACTTAGATAACGTTATTGTATGCTGAAGATAACATTATCGAGTCCGTCTGCTTATTGAGACAATTCGTTGTCTTCTTTATGACAATCAATAGTATTTTAGTATTTTTTACACCAAGGCAGGAAAAGTCGATTTTTTCAGAACCAGTCCTAAGTCTAGGAAAGGTACGTGTGCGCTGAAAAAATCACTTTCCTGTCGAGGTACAAACAACTTTTTGTGCACAGGACAACCATCCAAATAAATCAATAAATCACTTCGACGAACAATCCAATCATCAAGTAGGCTACCACAACTCGAGCGGGAAAATATAATGAAATTTCATTCTCGTCGTATTTCAGTTGTTTGGTGCACCAGGTTGTTTTACTAACTAGTGTAGAAATATCGCGACTTTGTCACCGACATAGTTTAGGAAAAACGTTGTTCCTGACTAAAAGGCTTTTTTTAGCGAATTTGATTCCAGAACTCGTCCCCGGCTCGTGCTGGAAACCTCTCATTCGCTAAAAAAAAGTTGTAGCATTCGTTAGGAAAGTAACTATTCCCGCAGCATTCATGAAGGAACCAGAGAATGTTTTTGTGAAATCTACTGGATTATCACCATCGACGACCTGTTGCTGTGAACTGTTAATCAACATTTTATTTTTCTTATTTGTATGGAATATAAATGGATCCTGCTTTTGCGTATGGTCGTCATTACTTGCCAACTCTTTGAATAAATATTGCAACAATAGTGAAGATCGAACAAGTCATATCAGAATGATAGTGTTCGGATTTTGTGGTATCTTGCTTTTAAATGTTGTGTTGGGACTGGATCTGTACGTGGCGGACAGTGTAGCGAAAATTCATCCAGGTGAGTGTGCGGTAATATGATTTTTTGAGAATTGAATGAAAAAAAAAACAAAATTTGTGTACATAGACCATCCCGGTAAATGTTGGATCGAAGAGACCCAAATGATCTACAAACCTGGCGAGACATTCACTCCAAAGACGGGTTGCCGTAAAATGTTATGCACGTATGATGGGAATCTTTTGATTTTAGTGTACAGAAGGTACAGAAGGTCCATGGACTGAACGTTTGTGGTTTTTGGTCAGTTTGGACAATTTTCTGTTTTTAATTTCTAGATGTCCCGCGATCAGTAACCAATCCAATTGCAAATATGTTGTCAAGAAACCGGATTTGGAATATCCAGCTTGTTGTCCCGAAATTATTTGCTAATTTCCGGTGCTTCGTTTTTGGTTTTTGAATATGCTAAATGGCGTGAAAATAAAAGGAGGGCGATTGGAAATGGAGGCTTTTACTATTTTTGAGACGATAGGGGTATGGACAACACTTTGCTCTTACTTGTTTTCAGTCAAATTAACAATCGAAAGGTCTCTGCGCACCTATTCCGTTTAGCTCTCCGTTTGACAGTCTTGACAATTCAAAAAAAATCACTTTTCGGGAAAAGGTTTGATTGTAAAGTTTCGAGATTCTGCCGTTAACAGATGAAACAGCTGTCTGCAGTCCTTTCGATTCCACTTGTCAATGCTAGTGTTAAAACACTTAGATGCGCGGGTGCAAATGAAGAGAAATTTTGAATTCACGAATTGTCGTTCAAGAGTCCAAGAAATGACTTTATGGTACATACCCATTTTCAAATGCAATTTCCAGTGCAAATGCTCTCCGCACTACAAATGTTGCATCGAATTCAATGTACCCACAACCTCCACGCGTCGAAGTAGTAGAACTAGAGTCTCTGATTTCCACGGTTGACGCTTTCAACCGAAGAGGTACTTAACAATCAACAAAATGCATGCATCGTGCAATATTATTTTTATTCCTTGGTTGGAGAGGTTAACATGCCACTACATGAGGGTATCTTAATTAGGATTATATTTTTGTTTGAATTTATTGTTGCATGCGATATTATTTTTAGACCGGGGGTTTGCGCTCGCATATAGTCGTAATATCAGGGGGGAAATGTTTCCATTCAATTTGAATATATTACGAGAGAATTAAGTATGTTTTCGATGATATGATGGCAATATGGTTTTAAAGAGCTTGTAATCGCCCTTATGTATTTGGGATAATTGTTCAGCCACTTAAAACTGGTTCTTCATCCTTTTTTGTGGATGAATGTTGCAAAAATGCATTTTTTTTTTCGTCGCCGCTGTTGGTTCACAAGTAATTTTTATTTTTATTTTTTTGCTTTTTGCCGATGGTGTATACACAAATCGTTCATGACTGGCACATTAGAGTAAAATATGGTTAAGTAATATAAACAGAAATAATATTGCAGAATGAGAAAATAAACAAAAAAAAAAGAGTTTTCGTTTGAGAATAAATGGCAGTCAAATAGTTCCACAACACAGCAAACACCTCTCTTCGTCATATAGGTAAATTCTTCTGACTTTGACTTGTTAATGCTAAGTAAACATCGTATCCTCTTGTAATGTTTACAGAAAAGTTTAACGAAGAAGAAGAATAAAAAAAAACTTTGAACGTAAGGTAGTTAGCACGACATGGTCAATGTTTTGTAAAATAAAAATCTTTTATGAACCATGCAGCACATTAAATGTATAATGCCCACTACTTCGTCATATACCTACCTATATGCCTCTAGTATACAATACACCTAGAGTTCGTTTAGTCATAAATGGTACTTTTTTCACTTGCAAACATTAAATGATTATGACAAATTGAACATAAAATCTGTGATTAATATCATAAATGCATGACTTTACATAATTTGAATGAATTTACGTTAAATACAGCCACAAGTCAAATTGAGAGAGACATTGTAATTAACCCAGAACACGAATTTTAATAAACAAATCCAAACGCCAGCCAATAATCTTAACTGAAAATGTGACTTGCCAATTTTTCTATTTTAACCTTTCAAGAACGGAAAAACGTAACGAAACGATCATTGCATCTCGCATCTGTCGAATTCTTTTGTTTTGAGCATTGACATGTCCTCGAGTGCTGAATGCATTTTACTTCATCATTACTCCATGGTGTTCAGTTCTAGAGCAGTTACTTCAAGATTGCTAGAAAGTATACATATATCAGAGATATTATAGTTATGTTGAAGCGTCGTCCCAGGCGCCACAATTGTCACCTCAAGTTAAATTAAACTGTAAAGCACTCAAGTACCCAAGGTTTGTAATGAGCTATGTTGTGTCAATGCTGTAAAAGAGTCATTTGATTGCCATATATGAAGGTATTTTTTACGGCACTAAAGGTCATATTGTTAACCCGAAGGGCCGACGTTAATAAGACTAGGTGAGGATTATGCGTCCCAATAGTAAATAAATTTCATGAATTGTACTGTCTTCGTCTCCATGCAATTTGTTAGTCTCTAAAGTTCAGATGAAGAGCAGTTTGTTTGGGGTTCCGAGTACACACGTTTTGTTTGAGCTCTACTGTGACAACGCTGAAAGAATCATTTGACTGCCAAGTATGAAGGTATGCTTTCGATCTCTTCGGTTGACCACTGGCAGTGCGATCGCATGCCAAAATTTGCGTGCAAACTAAACACAGCCAACTTCGCAAAGAGGGGAAGTTTTTGAAATATTTTTTAGGAAAACAGTTAACATAGAAAATGCTAATCCCAACAAAAATCTCTTCGAGAAAAGTGTGACGCAGTCTTGGAAGTACAATTTCTAAAATAAAGGATATCCCTAGAGTTGACTCTTTCAGCTTCGTTACGCAAAAATTAAATTGTACACCCAAATAGTTCAAACAAGCTGGCTTAGTTTTCCTCATCATCTGCCAAATAATTTTTACCAAAAAAAATTTGACTTACAGTTTGTTCATGTCATTTTTACACAAAAAAACAACACAAAAAAACAACAAAAATTTTACCAAAAAAATCTGCGTCGCAAAGTGACAGATGTTCGGGAACAGACCTACAAGAAAATTTATCTGCCACATGCGACGCAGATTTTTTTGGTAAAATTTTTGTTGTTTTCAGTCAATTTTTTTTTGGTAAAAATTATTTGGCAGATGATGAGAAAACCTAAGCCAGCTTGTTTGAACTAATTGGGTGTAAAATTTAATTTTTGCGTAACGAAGCTGAAAGCGTCAACTCTAGGGATATCATTTATTTTAGAAATTGTACTTCCAAGACTGCGTCACGCTTTTCTCGAAGAGATTTTTGTTGGGATATCATTCATTTTAGAAGTTTTGGGCTCTTAACCTGAAATTTAGGCCGCACTCTATTCATCAAAATGATACCCGAGTGAAGATCTATCGATATAGCCAATAAACATTTTTTGATGAAAATTTCGGTCGCCATTTTGAACCGTTTCCTCGCCTCGTAGACCCCACGTTCTATTCATCAAAATGATCGCCACATTTTTCCCTACTATTTCTCCCAAGAATATAAGTCTATATCTGTCACCATTCAAGAAATAACTCTAAAACCCAAATTCACCCACCCATTTCCAACTTTCGACATTTGTCACATATGCCCCTCTGTTCTCTTCGTAAAACTCTGAAACTTTGCCGAAGAAAGTAACTCTCTATCTGTCACCATTCAAGAAATACCTCTAAAAACATAATTGACCCACCCATTTCCAACTTTCGACATTTTTCACATATGCCCCTCTGTTCTACTCGTAAAACTCTGAGACTTTGCCGAAGAAAGTAACTCTCTATTTCTCATAGCCCAAAAAAATATTAGTCCTTTCATCCTACGCTCGAGTAGCTCAAAATTTGGTCACTCTAATCACTCTAGGTCAACCGATTTTTCTAATTATTGTTTTGTTTGAACCGTGTGACGAATATCTTTCATTTGATGGATCGCACACCTCTGTAGGTTTCAATACAGCTGAGCTACAGCCGAAAATGCGTTCCCGACCCTCGAAAACCACACTCAGAAACCACTTCGAGGCCAATAAAACAAAATTCTGATTTTTCCTGTGGTAATGGCGTATCACATTTTAGTTTTTATGCCCACCCTGAGGCTCCTGCAAAATTTCATGGAGATCGGCTGACTAGTTTCCGAGATCGAGCGTCGATAGATAGATAGATAGAAACATACAGAGTAAGTTGAAAGATTTTGATTGTTTGGAAAAAGTCAATTTGGTGCATTTTCTATGAAAAGTGCCAATTTCAAAACGATGTATCTCCGGTAATTTTAAAGCTACATAGTCGAGTGATAGCTCGTTTTGCTCGTATTTGAAGCGCGAATATGATAAAATAGGTTTTGTGGGGATATAGTCTAAAGGGCAGAAACTGAAATGTTCGGCTATACATAGCTGCCGCGTCCCAAAAAATTTTCTTCGTTCTTTTTTTGGGGGTTATACTGCGTCAAGTCCTCCGCTATCGCTCCGGACATGATGGAAAATTGAATTAAACACTTTTAGTAACCGTGAAATGTTTATATTTGAAGTCAAGGAAAATAAAAGCGTTTAGTTGCTCGAAAAAATTACTAAAATTTATTGCTGCAATTTAAATAATCTTCCGCTTTTGCTAGGTTGACTATGATTGTCACACAAAATTGTCATCAGTTTCGCAAACCGAGGATATCTATTGCCAGAGGTCACTTCTCAGGACTGTTAGCTTTTGGGACACTTGGTATTTTGTAGATGAAAATATAACTTGACGAAACTTTTGTGTTTTCGTCAAGTTTTAGATGTTTCTCAGAAAAATACCAGGCGTCCCAGATGACTTCGCGGGACTGTCAACTTACGGGACACTTGGTTTTTTTTTACAATAAAATCAAACTTGACGAAAATTTTGTGTTATTGTGTGTGTTCTATATCTAGTGACCCTAGTGACACATTCTTTTTACAAATCAATGGTGTAATAATTTAGCATAAAAATCCTCTAACAGATTAATCAACATGAAACTTGACGTGCTGTACAATGAGTGACTTGAGTAAAATTTATTGCAATTTTATTCAATCACTTTATTTAGAGATACATCGGTAATTACACGGAATTGTATAAATATTTATGACTACCCACCTCGTAGGTATAAATATCGACGAAAAATCTTGTACTTGTACTCATGTACCATACAATGTCTTATCAATCCGATCTGAAATTTTTACAAGCGTGTAACAAGTTTTTGAAAAGTTAATTTAAAATGTAATTCTAGGAATGTAACATTCAATACGGCACCTTGTTGTTGTTGGTTCAAATGTACAAAATTGAAAACATTTTCATTTATAAAACCCGAAAGAATAAATTTTATGTTTTCAAATACTTCGCACAATACGTTACACATTATAGAATTGCTGGGCTGCAGCTGTAACTCATTCGCAGAACTAAACCATAATAATGCATCTTGTAATGGAAATGGGAAATTATTCAATTGAGATTGTTTCGCAAATCGGCATGTGTGAGGGAAGTAACGAAATATTCAAATGACCGATGGTAACGAAAATATCAGCTGATGGAAGGCAGCAGTAGTTTTTGTCCTTGTTTTGAACTTTTTGTTAAGTGAGAGGATTGCAGCCCGAGCCGCAGTCAAGGGCTGCAACAAACACACGGCAAAAACAACGATCCGAACACGGACATAATCTACTATTGCTTGACTCCATTCAGATTTTGCTATCCCTATCCGTCAGTCATTTGAATATTTCATTATTTTACTTACTAATCCCCCGGGAAATGAGGTTTAACGTCCACGACAATGAAGTATATACCTGGTACAGTGAGTCAATATTTTGTTCTCTCTCTCTCTCTCAAACAGAGATAAAATGTGAACTTTGGCTATCTCAGAAGGCCAGCTCTGACTCCGGGGAATGTGGGATATTGGGCTAATGAGATGTTTTTCTGGTCCGGAAGGCTTAAATATTGGACCCGTATCTTTTTTTAGAATTGTAAATATTATTTCAAAAGCTCATTTCCCAAAAACTCTTATAATCACTTGGCCGGCTATAATACCCGTATCGACGAAGAACAATAAACTTATCCGCCTGAGATCATCGCTATATTTCGATTTGTATTATGTCTCTACCATCACAAAGACGACAGAAAAAAAACCTTCACATCCAATTGATATTGAAAGTTAATTTTTATTGAAATCCGTTTCTTACGTAATATCCGTGGTCAACAATACCGAATCAATCGCACCACCTACATATGATCACGCTAAAAAACAGACCAAAACTATAATGTCTCTCTGCTGTCTATGGCTGGTTGTATTATACCAAAATCAATAATAAATCAAGTGTCTCTAGATGTCGGCAAACTTTCTCAACATTTTTAACATTCGGTTTCTTAAAAATGTAAAGGCGGAAATTGTGTGCGAGACGGGAAAACAACAAAAATGTTTATAAGAAAAAATCAAACAGTTGAAGTGTTTGAGGTGTTTCGTTCGGTTGCTGGTGCACATTTTCGTGGTTTCTAACGAACGTTGAATGGTTTCTTTTTGTTGGCTTGATGTTCACTTATAATCGAATACTTTTTGACTAATTCCGATTCCGATTCCTAGAAAATCCTGTGAGGATTAAGAGGCATCGATGCTTCGCTAAAATTGTGGCCTACATTTGTGTGTCTCGTATTTCATTTTTGATTATATGTTTTCATCAGAATCCATTTTCAAAAACGTACGACCGCAATGACGACCACGAATGTGTCAGCTTTAAATAAAAATTATTTTTTGTTGTAGTCGTTTAACCAGCTTTGAGAAAAGTGAGCGGTTTAACGAAATTTTCGTAAACTGCTCAGTTTTGTCAGAGCTGGTCGAGCTGGTCAAACTGATACATCGATTTTCTGTTGAAAGCTAAAACATTCGTGGTCGCTATTGCGGACCTATATTTTTGCAAAGGGATTCTGGTGGAAAGATAACATCAAAAGTAAACTAAAATCCAGCGTTTAAAAAACGCCCAAATGTATGCTTTTCAGCAAAGCATCGATGCCTAAACATAGAAAATAACATCTACGTTCTATAAATTTCGTAAATTCTATATTCTACAGAAGTGAATCAGTTTTACTAATCCTAAATAACAGCGACAAAAATATTTAGATCCATTAAATTGATGTAAGAACACTAAAACAAGATATTTTATAAAATGATTACGTTAGAAGAATTTCGAACGAACGTTAGATCAGTCAAAAACACTCAAAAGAGTAAAAGTGACGCAAGTCCCTGTGCATACTTCCAAAACAAATGATATCGCTGGAGGTGACGCATTCTCCGCTTGTACGCAAAAACTGTAACAGCAAAAATTTGACCAAAGAAATTCTAGAAACAAAATTTTACCAAAAAAAATTTTGCGTCACAAAGTGGCAGATGATTCGGACGTATTAGGACGTATTCTTGCCTATTTTTAAAAAAATCTTAAAAGTACTTTCCTCAACATCTGCCACTTGTGACGCAAAATTTTTTTTGGTAAAATTTTGTTTCTAGAATTTCTTTGGTCAAATTTTTGCTGTTACAGTTTTTGCGTACAAGCGGAGAATGCGTCGCCTCCAGCGATATCATTTGTTTTGGAAGTATGCACAGGGACTTGCGTCACTTTTACTCTTTTGAGTGTTTTTGACTGATATCAGTTCTTTTGGAAGAATTAGTAGATTGAAAAATTTGAAAAATTTAAAAAATTCGATAAATTTCAAAATTTAGAAAATTTTTGAAATTTTTGAAAAGTTTTGACAATTTTTGAAATTTTTGAAAATTTTTGAAAATTTTTTAAAATTTTGATCATTTTTTTAAATTTTGAAAAATTTTCAAAATTTAAAAAAAAAATAAATTTTTAGCTATATACTAACTATATAGGTCAATATAGCTATATACTAACTATATATAGGTCAATGTAACTATATATGTCAATATAGCTATATACTAACTATATATAGGTCAATGTAGCTATATACTAACTGTATATAGGTCAATATAGCTATATATAGGTTAATATAGCTATATATATAGGTCAATATAGCTATATATAGGTTAATATAGCTATATATAGGTCAACATAGCTATATATAGCTATATAAAGGTAAATATAGCTATATATAGGTAAATATAGCTATATATAGGTCAACATAGCTATATATAGGTAAATATAGCTATATATAGGTAAATATAGTTATATATAGGTCAATATAGCTATATATAGGTCAATATAGCTATATATAGGTCAATATAGCTATATATAGGTCAATATAGCTATATATAGGTCAATATAGCTATATATATGTCAATATAACTGTATATACGTCCCGTTGTCCAACATACAAAAAAAGTGATCAAATTTTTCCCGCTGCCCAACATACACCAAAAGTGATTAAATTTTTCCCGCTGCCCAACATTCATCAAAAGTGACCAAATTTTTCCCGCTGCCTAACATTCACCGAAAGTGACCAAATTTTTCCCGCCGCCCAACATTCACCGAAAGTGACCAAATTTTTCCCGCTGCCCAACATACACCAAAAGTGACCAAATTTTTCCCGCTGCGCAACATTCACCGAAAGTGACCAAATTTTTCCCGCTGCCCAACATTCACCGAAAGTGACCAAATTTTTCCCGCTGCCCAACATACACCAAAAGTGACCAAATTTTTCCCGCTGCCCAACATACACCAAAAGTGATCAAATTTTTCCCACTGCCCAACATTCACCGAAAGTGACCAAATTTTTCCCGCTGCCCAACATACACCAAAAGTGATCAAATTTTTCCCGCTGCCCAACATTCACCGAAAGTGACTAAATTTTTCCCGCTGCCCAACATACACCAAAAGTGACCAAATTTTTCCCGCTGCCCAACATACACCAAAAGTGATCAAATTTTTCCCGCTGCCCAACATACACCAAAAGTGATCAAATTTTTCCCGCTGCCCAACATACACCAAAAGTGATCAAATTTTTCCCGCTGCCCAACATTCACCGAAAGTGACCAAATTTTTCCCGCTGCCCAACATACACCAAAAGTGACCAAATTTTTCCCGCTGCCCAACATACACCAAAAGTGATCAAATTTTTCCCGCTGCCCAACATACACCAAAAGTGACCAAATTTTTCCCGCTGCCCAACATACACCAAAAGTGACCAAATTTTTCCCGCTGCCCAACATTCATCGAAAGTGACCAAATTTTTCCCACTGCCCAACATTCACCGAAAGTGACCAAATTTTTCCCGCCGCCCAACATTCACCGAAAGTGACCAAATTTTTCCCGCTGCCCAACATACACCAAAAGTGATCAAATTTTTCCCACTGCCCAACATTCACCGAAAGTGACCAAATTTTTCCCGCCGCCCAACATACACCAAAAGTGACCAAATTTTTCCCGCTGCCCAACATTCATCGAAAGTGACCAAATTTTTCCCACTGCCCAACATTCACCGAAAGTGACCAAATTTTTCCCGCCGCCCAACATTCACCGAAAGTGACCAAATTTTTCCCGCTGCCCAACATACACCAAAAGTGATCAAATTTTTCCCACTGCCCAACATTCACCGAAAGTGACCAAATTTTTCCCGCTGCCCAACATACACCAAAAGTGACCAAATTTTTCCCGCTGCCCAACATTCATCGAAAGTGACCAAATTTTTCCCACTGCCCAACATTCACCGAAAGTGACCAAATTTTTCCCGCCGCCCAACATTCACCGAAAGTGACCAAATTTTTCCCGCTGCCCAACATACACCAAAAGTGACCAAATTTTTCCCGCTGCCTAACATTCACCGAAAGTGACCAAATTTTTCCCGCTGCCCAACCATACACCGAAAGTGATCAAATTTTTCCAGCTGCCCAACCATACACCGAAAGTGACCAAATTTTTCCAGCTGCCCAACCATACACCAAATTTAATTTTTCCTACTGCCCAATATTAAAAATTTTTTTCAAATTTTCACACTCAAAAAATCGACACACACACACACTTAAAGGTGTTCTTATATGGGACTTATATGGGAACTTCGAGGAGCGCTAGCTCCCAAACGAGGCCCGTTCCCCCAAATTTTTTTTTCTGGAATGTCTTAGAATGACGACTAGAATTTACTCCCAAAATTTCAAGAAATTCTAAAGAAGACTTTAGGAGATAGGCTCTAACTGGAAACACGGACGGACGGACGGACGGACAAACCACAAAGTAACGTAGGATTTTTTCATTTCGTTTAAAGTACTGTAATAGACCAAAATGTATGGGATAGTGGCTTCTTGGAAGATTTATTGCGTAGCCAAATTTTAAGCTACAAGAACGTGTGATAGCTCGTTGAACTCGTACGGACGCCTAGTTTTAAGCTAATCTGGAGTCATTTGGATTTGAATTGTAGAACTTCAATATTTGCTGTATATATGGTTCTGCAGTCTACGACAAAAATTTTTTTTTTAATTTTTTCTAGTAATAGGACTTGCGTCACGGGCGCTATGCTAACGCGCGCCCATGATACCTAATACGTAACATGTTCCTTTTTTCTCATCTGAAATATGTTTTCCATCTGTAGCATGATGTCCACGCGAAAATATATTTTTTATAGAAAACTGTTATTTTCGTTTAAATTTAAATTTTCAAATTTTGCGCCGTATTCCCGTTACCTTCTACTCTTTCCATGGCACACGATGTCAACCAAAACATATATTTGCATTTAAAAACAACGAATCCACTCTTTAGTTGTATTGTTGACACTAATAAACAAAGCACGTGTTGCTACTTTTATCTACTACTGATTATAAAATTAATTGACTTTCCTTGTTTACATGGACCAGCTGATAAATCTGATAAAACTTTTTAAAAAAAGTTACTTATTTCTATTGATTCTTTGCCCAGTCGTAAGTTAGAGTGTTGAGCTTCCAAATTATAAAATAAAATATTAAAACCTAAAATTAAACACTTTCTGTAGCAAAACAACGAAAAATTTAAAATGACGAAAAATTCAAATTCAAAATAAAAAGTCAGCCTGAGAAAAAGAGTGAAACGGACGCATTTTTGCTATTTGACATTAATGGCTAAAAAATCGTACGATGTTCGAATTTAGTATGAACAAACTGTAAGGGTGCCGCTGAAGGCATTTTTGAGCGGAACATTTTTTGCGTGTAAGCGATTTTGTCAGACGTTCATAGTGTGGAAACCTTTTCCGATGGGTTCAGTGAGCTTTACGAGGAACTCACAACTAAAGACTTTTCGAAAGTTGGTTCAAAAATTCGGTGTCAACGGTTTCATAACAAGAAAGAGTGCCAAATGTCATGTGTCAAAACTAGTGTCATATATGCATCAATCAAACATTTTTGTCAACAAAACACAAACAATCCAGCATTGGTGTGAAACGATTCTTGATTTAAGGACGGTGTTGCGTAGTCTTCTGGGAATTAAATGATCCAAAAAGAACGGAAAGGAACTAACGAGTTGAGTGTTAAACGATTTTTGTGTCTTATTTGAAAGCTACCTGGACGATAAACGTGAAAACAGAGTGACAAAATGAAAATCGACCAATTGCCAGTTGAGATGCTGATGAAAGTCTTCGCGTATCTGCCAACGTGCAGTGAAGTGTCACTAGTGAACAAACTGTTCTACGACATTGTGTGCAAAGCTTATGATCCAAACGTCTGTTTACGGATTGACCAGCGATTCTTCGACCGTTTCTTTCGTGACAATGTGATGGATTCGCAGTGTTTACAGAGCATGAAAACATCGAATCGAGAAATCACGAAAATGGAAATCGGACCGTTTGAATGTAGTCTGAATCTGTGCTGTGGTATACGTTACCATTTTCTGAATCAGGATCAGCGACCGATTATTTCCGTTGTGGAAAGTTTCTCATCGACCCTCACGTTTTTGAAATACACAAATGTGTCCAGAGCCACCGTGGATGAGTCAACATTTCTGGAAATTCTATCATCAATACCGAACGTATCGCATTTGGACTTACGCTGTCTGCGTTTTCAAGGATCAAGAGGTATCGGGAACGACGAGTCAACGCATACCGTTCATGACGACGACGGTGGTTTAAACTTAATGAAGTTGAAATCCTTGTCGATGGCTGGATGCAGCGACGATATTTTCGCGGTTTTCAATCGTCTACGAACCGGTGTTCTGACCGAACTGGAAATAAGCAATTTCTGTTGGAATACATTGACGCCGCTGCTCGATCGGCAATGGAATATCAAGAAATTGAAATTGGAATTCGCTCAAGATGATGATGTTGCCATCGACATATTCGACAATTTGATCTTAGAGTCGTTAGAGCTAAACGGGCACAGAATAAACAGCGTCAAGCTTGGATCGATTCTATCAAAACAAATCAAATTGAAATCACTAACTCTATTTGATGGAACTGTTGTTGATGGCCCAGTTATGACTGCCATAGCACATAACTTGAACCTAGAGACACTCGCAGTAAACGTCACGTGGACATCAGATGCGTCATTCGTACAGTTTCGGAATTTGAAGAAGTTGACAGATTTGACTATAGTACAGAGTGGAGACCACGAAAGTACAACCAAATTCAGAACACTTGCTGAGTCGGACAACGCTTCACTTAGAAAGCTGAACTTGCAGGGATTCGTTACAATGCCAGCTGACCTTTTTCGTCTATTGGCAAAATCTGCACCACGTCTCCGAATCTTAATCGCACAACACTCGAGCAGAGATGAACGAGAACTGGATGCTATTATGCGACATTTCAATTTCGTTGAGGTTTTGGCAATCCGAATTGGGACCGAACCCTTTCTTGACACAATCGAATATTTCAATCCAAAGTTAAGCGAACTCTCAATTGTGGTCGCAAGTTCAGACCTATTGTACAATCTGTGGCTGGCCAAATTAGTTGCAGCGTATCCACACCTCAAGAAGCTGAAACTGATGTTAAGCGACATGGAAGCAAATACTTTGGAAATTGGACCGATTCTGAGTGGATTCACATACCTAGAATGCCTGGTAATACGGTCAGATTGTCCGTTCATCGTAGAGGATTTGGATTACTTACAGCACCGAAAGAGTAATTTGAATTTTGTGTCTTTGGGACAGCTGCTGACATTAAGCGAGGAGGAAGTAACAAACTTGCGTAGAAATTTTCGAGTGGTAAATTTAGACAAATTTATATATTTGAACATTGCGTGTGACCATTATACAATGAGTCGTGAATCTCAAAACCTTTTCTGAATGTAAACAAAAATCTCAATAAAATTATGGAACGTCGAATGGTTGTTCTCTACCTCAAACCAATTTGTCAATCGATAAATTCGTTTCTTCCGAAATACTGCAATATCCGCATGTCCTCTTCCTCTGGTTTGTATGTCTAGGAATACCTGATGGGATGTTCAGTCTTATTGACGTGATACCCTCTTTTGGCCAAAGACTGAGATGCTTCATCATTCCCCATTGAAAAGAGTGATCCTTTATAGGCTTTAATTCATACCCTGACCAGACATTCCGAAACCATATGCTACATTTTTTGGAGACATTAGAGAGATAAACAGAAAACAAAATTTTGAATTAGGCCTGCTTTGGGTCTGTATGTGTAGTTAGAGCAGCTCCATAAAGCAATGTGAAAAAGACCTAATTCAAATTTCTTTTCGTTTTCCTGTTATGTTCGACAGCATAACAAAAATTGAATTTGGTTTCGCGTTGCAACAGCAACACATAAAGTCATTGCTCCATTAACAACAAGCTGGAACACTCGGTGAATTTTTTGCTTCTCTTTTTGCGAGTCGAAGCTGTAAGCGTCACAGCCACCGATATCAGTTCTTTTGTAGTGGATAAAGGGACTTGCGTCACACAGTGTGACTCACACTTCCACTGTAAGTGGTTTTGGGCGATTCCCCATACATGATAAAATCAACCAAAAAACTAATTGAAGTGAGAAATCGCATTTTCGAGGATGTTGTTTGTTGCTAGAGCGTAGCGAGATAAACTTTTTCGAACATATTGTTTGTCACAACAAAGGCTTTTGAAGTTTCAGCGGAGGGGAGAAAATGACTATTTTACCACTTGCGTTGTGAAAAATCATTTTTGTGCTTGAAGACTGAAATTCGACGGATTTCGACACGCATTCTACGATCGAAAAGCTCAATTCTGTACTTCTCAGAGAGAGGTATTTGCGGCCAAGAAAGTACTTTCGCGGACGCTAGCTCTCTCCGGCCGAAAATGGATTTTCATATATATTTTTCCGGCCGCGATCAAGTGTGCATGCTTTGTTGTTGAAATGGCTGTGTAGAGTGATTTCTATGTTAATGGTGTTGTGGTTTCGTCTCATTAAAATTTTCAAGCACAAAAATCGACGTTTGTGACTCGTGATGAAAGCTGAATTTTTCGGTACACGTCGTAAGCTTGTCCTAACGAGGCGGAGCCGAAAAATTCAACCTTTCATCATTCGTAACAAAATGTATTAATGTGTCTATTGTCTGTACAAATGGGTTCAATTCGATATAATGCCAAATCGTGTCTTACCGACCAAGAATCTGACTGTTTCTCTCTTATCCTTATCGAAGCATTCACAGATTACGAAAATTTAGCAATTATAGAACAACGCCACGGTAAATATATGTATCTGGAACGTATGCGAATTTAATTCATTTCACTGATCGAATCAGCTCGAATCCGATGTGAGTAAAAATTTAAAATATTTCGAGTTTCGTATGAAGGGCTGCCTCGTATCCATGAGTTCGGTCAACCAATCGGCCGAGCAGTGACCAATTGGAAACCATGCGTCTAACCGCAACCTGTAACATTGACTGGACGAACATGTCGGCTCGAACCACTCAAAGTGGCAAAGCATACCGACGATCTCTATGCTGCTCTCAGCCTCGATGATGGACGATTTTGGACTTTTTTTTTATTAAGTATGGTTTCCACTCAACAAAACGTACTCCGTTAGAGAGCCGTAAGAGAGCGAGCTGTCAAGTAAACAAAACAAAAATTGAAAAAACTTGCCTCTTACACGGAGTACTTCTTTGGTAAGTGGAAATCAAGTCTTATAATTGATTGTTTTTACAGTAAATTAACTTTCACATTTTTATTAACATTTGGCATTGAACATTAATGACTTTGTTGTATCTCCTAAATGCAAACCAACAGTTTTCCAGGATTTTCGTATTAAAAGCTTGAAGCTTTTCCATTCACGTTTGACTTCAAAAAACGGTTGTTATGAAACCTTCGGAACACAATATTTATATTAAGTGGAAATTTATTCTAATTTATTTAATTTTTACAAAATCAAATAATTTCTGTCACTCTATTTTCGTTTTGCATTCTGTTCTAATTTACGTGAGAAACTTCAATGAAAGTCTAGAACAGGTATGGTCGATTGGCGAAATCGTCTTAAACGCACTCACATTTTATGTCAAAATAATATGAAAATGAGTGTGTTTAAGTACGAAAATCAAATTTTTATGTCCTCCGGGCGGACAATAGACCATACCTGTTTTACACTTTCATTGAGAAACTTAAGTTTCGTTTACAAATTATCTGTGGTCATTTCTCGAGTTAAGTTTCTTGTGTATTATTTTGAGTTTTGCTCACAAATTTCTGTTTCTCGACAGATTGATGCAATCGATTCAAGAGCCACACAATGCGGATTGTCTGGATTTAGAAGTCCGTTACAAATGGGGATATGATGGAGCTTCTGGACAAAGTACATACAAGCAACTTTTCCGTCGTGCTGACTCCAGTGACAAATCCGTTTTGATGACATCACTTGTCCCATTACAAGTGAAATCAGGTCCGACTGTGATATGGCTCAATCCGGCACCTTCATCAACACGATACTGTCGACCAATTTCTTTCGAATTCGAGAAAGAAACAAAAGAAAGAAACATTGAACTGTGGAATTTCATAAAAAATCAGATCGATTTGCTCGAGCCGAGTGCACTATTAGCCTCGCAGACTGCGAGTTGCAGTGAAATTTTATCAGACTTAACATCGTAGATTCACAGTAAACATATTCCGCCATATCAACAACATCTCACACAATGAGACATCCCATGTAATATCCGACACATTGTTTTCGTTAGCAATAAATGCATTCCAAAGTATGCTTGCTGAATTGAAAATTCCCTGAGTGAAAATTAAATGTGTTGAGTGTACTAGAACCCACGGAACGTCCTGGACATCTTCAATATCTCATATTCAGATCCTCCATCATAGACATGACATCAATATCCTAATCCACTATATATCTCAAACATCTTAGAAACATCATCAGCATCTTAAGATGTCTGATATCTTTGCACATCTCAAGAAAACTCTGGCGATGTTTGAAAATTTTTCGAGTGAATAGCCCCTAGACTATTAGTAAATGGAAAAAATTACAGTGCCACACACAAACTCGAATTAACGATGGTTGATGGGAAGGTAGTGGATCATTTAACCGAAACAAGCTCCAGCAACTATAATATTTGTGGGTCGAAACCTACTCAAATGAATGGATTGGATGGATTGAAAAAGCTCGGCATCAACGAAAATCATTTTCAATTCGGACTCTCCACACTACATTGTTGGATACGATTCATGGAATGTGTTCGCCATATCGCATACCGATTGGAAATTGCGCGTACAGATGCCAGAGGACCCGATAAAGGTACTGTTAAAGATCGAAAAACGAAGATTCAAGATGATTTCAAAGAGCAAACAGGTAATTAAGCCACTTTTTAGCAATTTGAGCTTAATTACAACAGTGAATCGATTGTTTTCAGGACTTCTACTAGATTTTGTTAAAACGGGTGCAGGTACTACGAACGATGACAACACGGCAAGACGATTTTTCAAAAATCCGAAACTGTCTGCTGAGATCACTGGTGTGGACGAAACACTGATCGATCGATTTCGAGTCATTTTGACTTGTCTGAGCAGTGGGAAACACATCAATATTAAGAAATTCAGTGAATATACGAATGCCACTGCGAAGCTTTTCGTGAAGCTTTTCGATTGGTACAAAATGCCGCCTTCCGTCCACAAAGTACTTATTCATGGAGCCGATATAATCAACTCTCTTGTATTACCAATCGGAGTTTATTCGGAGGAAGCTTCAGAATCTCGGAATAAAGATTTCAAAAAATGAGTAGAGTCCTCACCAACGAGGATCTAATTCACGGGTTGTTGGTTTCATCTGATCCATTGATTTCCAGCCTTCGAACACCATTTCTGAAACCCAATCAAGAGTTTGGGTCCGATGTTTTAGACTTGCTTGAGTTGTGATTTATATTTTACGTTCCATTTTTTTTAATTTTTTTCATTTTTTTTTCCATTTTTTTTTTCATTTTTTTAAACTCTTATAAACTTCAAAATTATTTTAAAACTTTTTTTAAAATCGATTTTTCTTTTAAATTACTAATTTTCAACGAAAACCTTTTATTTTAAATATTTTATGAATTGTACCGAAAGATGTTGAAATGCAATTTTTTTATAAATGAATTTTGTAGTAATTTAAAACATTATTAGTCTGACCATGAAAATATTTTAATAAAAAATGTTGAGACTAACTGGCAAAAAAGAGGTAAAATTTAATTAAATCTAATGACTTTGACCACCGACCCATCTTAGAGAGTGAACATGTAATAATTCCTTCCGCAGTCATACCTGACCTATTCTAAATCTTCTACCTCAGTGTACCCCTCGTCACCTCGGTGCACCACGCGTCACTCGGTGCAGAACGCGTCACTCGGTGCAGAACGCGTCACTCGGTGCACAGCGTCTACTCGGTGAAGAATTCTCAGTGCATTGTAAATCGAGGTGATTATGAATCTTCTTCGATAATTCGGAATTCCACTTGATTAAAAACTTTTGCTGATTGAGAGGAAATTTGCAAAATTTTTAACAAATCGAAATATAAGCTATCGCAAATTTTAAAAGTTGATGCCTGAAAGTCGTGGTTAACTACCGATAAATTCTAAATGTAAAACTAAACAAGAAATTTAATTTAAAAAAATGTTGACACTAACTGGCAGCAAAAAGGTAAAATTTAATAATTTCTATTGACTTTGACCACCCCCTCCGTCCATCTTTTAGGGGATGATTACAAAAAAACAGTTTTACTGCATTCGAATTTAGTATGAACGAACTGTAATGTGCCGCTGAAGGCATTTTTGAGCGGAACATTTTTTGCGTGTAAGCGATTTTGCCAGACGTTCATAGTGTGGAAACCTTTTCCGATGGGTTCAGTGAGCTTTACGAGGAACTCACAACTAAAGACTTTTCGAAAGTTGGTTCAAAAATTCGGTGTCAACGGTTTCATAACAAGAAAGAGTGCCAAATGTCATGTGTCAAAACTAGTGTCATATATGCATCAATCAAACATTTTTGTCAACAAAACACAAACAGTCCAGCATTTGTGTGAAACGATTCTTGGTTTAAGGACGGTGTTGAGTAGTCTTCTGGGAATTAAATGATCGAAAAAGAACGGAAAGGAACTAACGAATTGAGTGTTAAACGATTTTTGTGTCTTATTTGAAAGCTACCTGGACGATAAACGTGAAAACAGAGTGACAAAATGAAAATCGACCAATTGCCAGTTGAGATGCTGATGAAAGTCTTCGCGTATCTACCAACGTGCAGTGAAGTGTCACTAGTGAACAAACTGTTCTACGACATTGTGTGCAAAGCTTATGATCCAAACGTCTGTTTACGGATTGACCAGCGATTCTTCGACCGTTTCTTTCGTGACAATGTGATGGATTCGCAGTGTTTACAGAGCATGAAAACATCGAATCGAGAAATCACGAAAGTGGAAATCGGACCGTTTGAATGTAGTCTGAATCTGTGCTGTGGTATACGTTACCATTTTCTGAATCAGGATCAGCGACCGATTATTTCCGTTGTGGAAAGTTTCTCATCGACCCTCACGTTTTTGAAATACACAAATGTGTCCAGAGCCACCGTGGATGAGTCAACATTTCTCGAAATTCTGTCATCAATACCGAACGTATCGCATTTGGACTTACGCTGCCTGCGTTTTCAAGGATCAAGAGGTATCGGGAACGACGAGTCAACGCACACCGTTCATGACGACGACGGTGGTTTAAACTTAATGAAGTTGAAATCCTTGTCGATGGCTGGATGCAGCGACGATATTTTCGCGGTTTTCAATCGTCTACGAACCGGTGTTCTGACCGAACTGGAAATAAGCAATTTCTGTTGGAATACATTGACGCCGCTGCTCGATCGGCAATGGAATATCAAGAAATTGAAATTGGAATTCGCTCAAGATGATGATGTTGCTATCGACATATTCGACAATTTGATCTTAGAGTCGTTAGAGCTAAGCGGGCACAGAATAAACAGCGTCAAGCTTGAACCGATTCTATCAAAACAAATCAAATTGAAATCACTAACTCTATTTGATGGAACTGTTGTTGATGGCCCAGTTATGACTGCCATAGCACATAACTTGAACCTAGAGACACTAGCAGTAAACGTCACTTGGACATCAGATGCGTCATTCGTACAGTTTCGGAATTTGAAGAAGTTGACAGATTTGACTATAGTACAGAGTGGAGACCACGAAAGTACAACCAAATTCAGAACACTTGCTGAGTCGGACAACGCTTCACTTAGAAAGCTGAACTTGCAGGGATTCGTTACAATGCCAGCTGACCTTTTTCGTCTATTGGCAAAATCTGCACCACGTCTCCGAATCTTAATCGCACAACACTCGAGCAGAGATGAACGAGAACTGGATGCTATTATGCGACATTTCAATTTCGTTGAAGTTTTGGCAATCCGAATTGGGACCGAACCCTTTCTTGACACAATCGAATATTTCAATCCAAAGTTAAGCGAACTCTCAATTGTGGTCGCAAGTTCAGACCTATTGTACAATCTGTGGCTGGCCAAATTAGTTGCAGCGTATCCACACCTCAAGAAGCTGAAACTGATGTTAAGCGACATGGAAGCAAATACTTTGGAAATTGGACCGATTCTGAGTGGATTCACATACCTAGAATGCCTTGTAATACGGTCAGATTGTCCGTTCATCGTAGAGGATTTGGATGACTTACAGCACCGAAAGAGTAATTTGAATTTTGTGTCTTTGGGACAGCTGCTGACATTAAGCGAGGAGGAAGTAACAAACTTGCGTAGAAATTTTCGAGTGGTAAATTTAGACAAATTTATATATTTGAACATTGCGTGTGACCATTATACAATGAGTCGTGAATCTCAAAACCTTTTCTGAATGTAAACAAAAATCTCAATAAAATTATGGAACGTCGAATGGTTGTTCTCTACCTCAAACCAATTTGTCAATCAATAAATTCGTTTATTCCGAAATACTGCAATATCCGCATGTCCTCTTCCTCTGGTTTGTATGTCTAGGAATACCTGATGGGATGTTCAGTCTTATTGACGTGATACCCTCTTTTGGCCAAAGACTGAGATGCTTCATCATTCCCCATCGAAAAGAGTGATCCTTTATAGGCTTTAATTCATACCCTGACCAGAACACAGACATTCCGAAACCATATGCTACATTTTTTGGAGACATTAGAGAGTTGAACAGAAAACAGAAAACAAAATTTTGAATTAGGCCTGCTTTGGGTCTGTATGTGTAGTTAGAGCAGCTCCATAAAGCAATGTGAAAAAGACCTAATTCAAATTTCTTTTCGTTTTCCTGTTATGTTTGACAGCATAACAAAAATTGAATTTGGTTTCGCGTTGCAACAGAAACACATAAAATAATTGCTCCATCAACAACAAGCTGGAACACTCGGTAAAATTTTTGCTTCTCATTTTGCGAGTCGAAGCTGTAAGCGTCATGGCCACCGATATCAGTTCTTTTGTAGTGGATACAAGGACTTGCGTCACACTTCCACTGTAAGTGGTTTTGGGCGATTCGCCATACATGATAAAATCAACCAAAAAATTAATTGAAGTGAGAAATCGCATTTTCGAGGATGTTGTTTGTTGCTAGAGCGTAGCGAGATAAACTTTTTCGAACATATTGTTTGTCACAACAAAGGCTTTTGAAGTTTCAGCGGAGGGGAGAAAATGACTATTTTACCACTTGCCTTGTGAAAAATCATTTTTGTGCTTGAAGACTGAAATTCGACGGATTTCGACACGCATTCTACGATCGAAAAGCTCAATTCTGTACTTCTCAGAGAGAGGTATTTGCGGCCAAGAAAGTACTTTCTCGGACACTCTCTCCGGCCGAAAATGGATTTTCATATATATTTTTCCGGCCGCGATCAAGTGTGCATGCTTTGTTGTTGAAATGGCTGTGTAGAGTGATTTCTACGTAAATGGTGTTGTGGTTTCGTCTCATTTAAATTTTCAAGCACAAAAATCGACGTTTGTGACTCGTGATGAAAGCTGAATTTTTCGGTACACGTCGTAAGCTTGTCCTAACGAGGCGGAGCCGAAAAATTCAACCTTTCATCACTCGTAACAAAATGTACTAATGTGTCTATTGTCTGTACAAATGGGTTCAATTCGATATAATGCCAAATCGTGTCTTACCGACCAATAATCTGACTGTTTCTCTCTTATCCTTATCGAAACATTCACAGATTACGAAAATTTAGCAATTATAGAACAACGCCACGGTAAATATATGTATCTGGAACGTATGCGAATTTAATTCATTTCACTGATCGAATCAGCTCGAATCCGATGTGAGTAAAAATTTAAAATATTTCGAGTTTCGTATGAAGGGCTGCCTCGTATCCATGAGTTCGGTCAACCAATCGGCCGAGCAGTGACCAATTGGAAACCATGCGTCTAACCGCAACCTGTAACATTGACTGGACGAACATGTCGGCTCGAACCACTCAAAGTGGCAAAGCATACCGACGATCTCTATGCTGCTCTCAGCCTCGATGATGGACGATTTTGGACTTTTTTTTTATTAAGTATGGTTTCCACTCAACAAAACGTACTCCGTTAGAGAGCCGTAAGAGAGCGAGCTGTCAAGTAAACAAAACAAAAATTGAAAAAACTTGCCTCTTACACGGAGTACTTCTTTGGTAAGTGGAAATCAAGTCTTATAATTGATTGTTTTTACAGTAAATTAACTTTCACATTTTTATTAACATTTGGCATTGAACATTAATGACTTTGTTGTATCTCCTAAATGCAAACCAACAGTTTTCCAGGATTTTCGTATTAAAAGCTTGAAGCTTTTCCATTCACGTTTGACTTCAAAAAACGGTTGTTATGAAACCTTCGGAACACAATATTTATATTAAGTGGAAATTTATTCTAATTTATTTAATTTTTACAAAATCAAATAATTTCTGTCACTCTATTTTCGTTTTGCATTCTGTTCTAATTTACGTGAGAAACTTCAATGAAAGTCTAGAACAGGTATGGTCGATTGGCGAAATCGTCTTAAACGCACTCACATTTTATGTCAAAATAATATGAAAATGAGTGTGTTTAAGTACGAAAATCAAATTTTTATGTCCTCCGGGCGGACAATAGACCATACCTGTTTTACACTTTCATTGAGAAACTTAAGTTTCGTTTACAAATTATCTGTGGTCATTTCTCGAGTTAAGTTTCTTGTGTATTATTTTGAGTTTTGCTCACAAATTTCTGTTTCTCGACAGATTGATGCAATCGATTCAAGAGCCACACAATGCGGATTGTCTGGATTTAGAAGTCCGTTACAAATGGGGATATGATGGAGCTTCTGGACAAAGTACATACAAGCAACTTTTCCGTCGTGCTGACTCCAGTGACAAATCCGTTTTGATGACATCACTTGTCCCATTACAAGTGAAATCAGGTCCGACTGTGATATGGCTCAATCCGGCACCTTCATCAACACGATACTGTCGACCAATTTCTTTCGAATTCGAGAAAGAAACAAAAGAAAGAAACATTGAACTGTGGAATTTCATAAAAAATCAGATCGATTTGCTCGAGCCGAGTGCACTATTAGCCTCGCAGACTGCGAGTTGCAGTGAAATTTTATCAGACTTAACATCGTAGATTCACAGTAAACATATTCCGCCATATCAACAACATCTCACACAATGAGACATCCCATGTAATATCCGACACATTGTTTTCGTTAGCAATAAATGCATTCCAAAGTATGCTTGCTGAATTGAAAATTCCCTGAGTGAAAATTAAATGTGTTGAGTGTACTAGAACCCACGGAACGTCCTGGACATCTTCAATATCTCATATTCAGATCCTCCATCATAGACATGACATCAATATCCTAATCCACTATATATCTCAAACATCTTAGAAACATCATCAGCATCTTAAGATGTCTGATATCTTTGCACATCTCAAGAAAACTCTGGCGATGTTTGAAAATTTTTCGAGTGAATAGCCCCTAGACTATTAGTAAATGGAAAAAATTACAGTGCCACACACAAACTCGAATTAACGATGGTTGATGGGAAGGTAGTGGATCATTTAACCGAAACAAGCTCCAGCAACTATAATATTTGTGGGTCGAAACCTACTCAAATGAATGGATTGGATGGATTGAAAAAGCTCGGCATCAACGAAAATCATTTTCAATTCGGACTCTCCACACTACATTGTTGGATACGATTCATGGAATGTGTTCGCCATATCGCATACCGATTGGAAATTGCGCGTACAGATGCCAGAGGACCCGATAAAGGTACTGTTAAAGATCGAAAAACGAAGATTCAAGATGATTTCAAAGAGCAAACAGGTAATTAAGCCACTTTTTAGCAATTTGAGCTTAATTACAACAGTGAATCGATTGTTTTCAGGACTTCTACTAGATTTTGTTAAAACGGGTGCAGGTACTACGAACGATGACAACACGGCAAGACGATTTTTCAAAAATCCGAAACTGTCTGCTGAGATCACTGGTGTGGACGAAACACTGATCGATCGATTTCGAGTCATTTTGACTTGTCTGAGCAGTGGGAAACACATCAATATTAAGAAATTCAGTGAATATACGAATGCCACTGCGAAGCTTTTCGTGAAGCTTTTCGATTGGTACAAAATGCCGCCTTCCGTCCACAAAGTACTTATTCATGGAGCCGATATAATCAACTCTCTTGTATTACCAATCGGAGTTTATTCGGAGGAAGCTTCAGAATCTCGGAATAAAGATTTCAAAAAATGAGTAGAGTCCTCACCAACGAGGATCTAATTCACGGGTTGTTGGTTTCATCTGATCCATTGATTTCCAGCCTTCGAACACCATTTCTGAAACCCAATCAAGAGTTTGGGTCCGATGTTTTAGACTTGCTTGAGTTGTGATTTATATTTTACGTTCCATTTTTTTTAATTTTTTTCATTTTTTTTTCCATTTTTTTTTTCATTTTTTTAAACTCTTATAAACTTCAAAATTATTTTAAAACTTTTTTTAAAATCGATTTTTCTTTTAAATTACTAATTTTCAACGAAAACCTTTTATTTTAAATATTTTATGAATTGTACCGAAAGATGTTGAAATGCAATTTTTTTATAAATGAATTTTGTAGTAATTTAAAACATTATTAGTCTGACCATGAAAATATTTTAATAAAAAATGTTGAGACTAACTGGCAAAAAAGAGGTAAAATTTAATTAAATCTAATGACTTTGACCACCGACCCATCTTAGAGAGTGAACATGTAATAATTCCTTCCGCAGTCATACCTGACCTATTCTAAATCTTCTACCTCAGTGTACCCCTCGTCACCTCGGTGCACCACGCGTCACTCGGTGCAGAACGCGTCACTCGGTGCAGAACGCGTCACTCGGTGCACAGCGTCTACTCGGTGAAGAATTCTCAGTGCATTGTAAATCGAGGTGATTATGAATCTTCTTCGATAATTCGGAATTCCACTTGATTAAAAACTTTTGCTGATTGAGAGGAAATTTGCAAAATTTTTAACAAATCGAAATATAAGCTATCGCAAATTTTAAAAGTTGATGCCTGAAAGTCGTGGTTAACTACCGATAAATTCTAAATGTAAAACTAAACAAGAAATTTAATTTAAAAAAATGTTGACACTAACTGGCAGCAAAAAGGTAAAATTTAATAATTTCTATTGACTTTGACCACCCCCTCCGTCCATCTTTTAGGGGATGATTACAAAAAAACAGTTTTACTGCATTCGAATTTAGTATGAACGAACTGTAATGTGCCGCTGAAGGCATTTTTGAGCGGAACATTTTTTGCGTGTAAGCGATTTTGCCAGACGTTCATAGTGTGGAAACCTTTTCCGATGGGTTCAGTGAGCTTTACGAGGAACTCACAACTAAAGACTTTTCGAAAGTTGGTTCAAAAATTCGGTGTCAACGGTTTCATAACAAGAAAGAGTGCCAAATGTCATGTGTCAAAACTAGTGTCATATATGCATCAATCAAACATTTTTGTCAACAAAACACAAACAGTCCAGCATTTGTGTGAAACGATTCTTGGTTTAAGGACGGTGTTGAGTAGTCTTCTGGGAATTAAATGATCGAAAAAGAACGGAAAGGAACTAACGAATTGAGTGTTAAACGATTTTTGTGTCTTATTTGAAAGCTACCTGGACGATAAACGTGAAAACAGAGTGACAAAATGAAAATCGACCAATTGCCAGTTGAGATGCTGATGAAAGTCTTCGCGTATCTACCAACGTGCAGTGAAGTGTCACTAGTGAACAAACTGTTCTACGACATTGTGTGCAAAGCTTATGATCCAAACGTCTGTTTACGGATTGACCAGCGATTCTTCGACCGTTTCTTTCGTGACAATGTGATGGATTCGCAGTGTTTACAGAGCATGAAAACATCGAATCGAGAAATCACGAAAGTGGAAATCGGACCGTTTGAATGTAGTCTGAATCTGTGCTGTGGTATACGTTACCATTTTCTGAATCAGGATCAGCGACCGATTATTTCCGTTGTGGAAAGTTTCTCATCGACCCTCACGTTTTTGAAATACACAAATGTGTCCAGAGCCACCGTGGATGAGTCAACATTTCTCGAAATTCTGTCATCAATACCGAACGTATCGCATTTGGACTTACGCTGCCTGCGTTTTCAAGGATCAAGAGGTATCGGGAACGACGAGTCAACGCACACCGTTCATGACGACGACGGTGGTTTAAACTTAATGAAGTTGAAATCCTTGTCGATGGCTGGATGCAGCGACGATATTTTCGCGGTTTTCAATCGTCTACGAACCGGTGTTCTGACCGAACTGGAAATAAGCAATTTCTGTTGGAATACATTGACGCCGCTGCTCGATCGGCAATGGAATATCAAGAAATTGAAATTGGAATTCGCTCAAGATGATGATGTTGCTATCGACATATTCGACAATTTGATCTTAGAGTCGTTAGAGCTAAGCGGGCACAGAATAAACAGCGTCAAGCTTGAACCGATTCTATCAAAACAAATCAAATTGAAATCACTAACTCTATTTGATGGAACTGTTGTTGATGGCCCAGTTATGACTGCCATAGCACATAACTTGAACCTAGAGACACTAGCAGTAAACGTCACTTGGACATCAGATGCGTCATTCGTACAGTTTCGGAATTTGAAGAAGTTGACAGATTTGACTATAGTACAGAGTGGAGACCACGAAAGTACAACCAAATTCAGAACACTTGCTGAGTCGGACAACGCTTCACTTAGAAAGCTGAACTTGCAGGGATTCGTTACAATGCCAGCTGACCTTTTTCGTCTATTGGCAAAATCTGCACCACGTCTCCGAATCTTAATCGCACAACACTCGAGCAGAGATGAACGAGAACTGGATGCTATTATGCGACATTTCAATTTCGTTGAAGTTTTGGCAATCCGAATTGGGACCGAACCCTTTCTTGACACAATCGAATATTTCAATCCAAAGTTAAGCGAACTCTCAATTGTGGTCGCAAGTTCAGACCTATTGTACAATCTGTGGCTGGCCAAATTAGTTGCAGCGTATCCACACCTCAAGAAGCTGAAACTGATGTTAAGCGACATGGAAGCAAATACTTTGGAAATTGGACCGATTCTGAGTGGATTCACATACCTAGAATGCCTTGTAATACGGTCAGATTGTCCGTTCATCGTAGAGGATTTGGATGACTTACAGCACCGAAAGAGTAATTTGAATTTTGTGTCTTTGGGACAGCTGCTGACATTAAGCGAGGAGGAAGTAACAAACTTGCGTAGAAATTTTCGAGTGGTAAATTTAGACAAATTTATATATTTGAACATTGCGTGTGACCATTATACAATGAGTCGTGAATCTCAAAACCTTTTCTGAATGTAAACAAAAATCTCAATAAAATTATGGAACGTCGAATGGTTGTTCTCTACCTCAAACCAATTTGTCAATCGATAAATTCGTTTATTCCGAAATACTGCAATATCCGCATGTCCTCTTCCTCTGGTTTGTATGTCTAGGAATACCTGATGGGATTTTCAGTCTTATTGAAGTGATACCCTCTTTTGGCCAAAGACTGAGATGCTTCATCATTCCCCATTGAAAAGAGTGATCCTTTATAGGCTTTAATTCATACCCTGACCAGACATTCCGAAACCATATGCTACATTTTTTGGAGACATTAGAGAGATAAACAGAAAACAAAATTTTGAATTAGGCCTGCTTTGGGTCTGTATGTGTAGTTAGAGCAGCTCCATAAAGCAATGTGAAAAAGACCTAATTCAAATTTCTTTTCGTTTTCCTGTTATGTTTGACAGCATAACAAAAATTGAATTTGGTTTCGCGTTGCAACAGCAACACATAAAGTCATTGCGCCATTAACAACAAGCTGGAACACTCGGTAAATTTTTTGTTTTTCTTTTTGCGAGTCGAAGCTGTAAGCGTCACAGCCACCGATATCAGTTCTTTTGTAGTGGATAAAAGGACTTGCGTCACACTTCCACTGTAAGTGGTTTTGGGCGATTCGCCATACATGATAAAATCAAACAAAAAATTAATTGAAGTGAGAAATCGCATTTTCGAGGATGCTGTTTGTTGCTAGAGCGTAGCGAGATAAACTTTTTCGAACATATTGTTTGTCACAACAAAGGCTTTTGAAGTTTCAGCGGAGAGGAGAAAATGACTATTTTACCACTTGCGTTGTGAAAAATCATTTTTGTGCTTGAAGACTGAAATTCGACGGATTTCGACACGCATTCTACGATCGAAAAGCTCAATTCTGTACTTCTCAGAGAGAGGTATTTGCGGCCAAGAAAGTACTTTCGCGGACGCTAGCTCTCTCCGGCCGAAAATGGATTTTCATATATATTTTTCCGGCCGCGATCAAGTGTGCATGCTTTGTTGTTGAATTGGCTGTGTAGAGTGATTTCTATGTTAATGGTGTTGTGGTTTCGTCTCATTTAAATTTTCAAGCACAATAATCGACGTTTGTGACTCGTGATGAAAGCTGAATTTTTCGGGACACGTCGTAAGCTTGTCCTAACGAGGCGGAGCCGAAAAATTCAACCTTTCATCACTCGTAACAAAATGTACTAATGTGTCTATTGTCTGTACAAATGGGTTCAATTCGATATAATGCCAAATCGTGTCTTACCGACCAATAATCTGACTGTTTCTCTCTTATCCTTATCGAAGCATTCACAGATTACGAAAATTTAGCAATTATAGAACAACGCCACGGTAAATATATGTATCTGGAACTTATGCGAATTTAATTCATTTCACTGATCGAATCAGCTCGAATCCGATGTGAGTAAAAATTTAAAATATTTCGAGTTGTGTAATGAAGTGATGCCTCGTATCAATGAGTTCGGTCAACCAATCGGCCGAGCAGTGACCAATTGGAAACCATGCGTCTAACCGCAACCTGTAACATTGACTGGACGAACAGGTCGGCTCGAACCACTCAAAGTGGCAAAGCATACCGACGATCTCTATGCTGCTCTCAGCCTCGATGATGGACGATTTTGGACTAACATGCACGAAGAACCATTTACATGCATTGATGGTCTTCGGACCCATGTCGAAACGAGAGTCAATAGTACGGATCAACATTTCGCTATTATTGATACGAAAATGGACAAAGCTGTTGGAATGATCGGATTGAAACGAGCAGATCCAATGAATGGTGTAATCGAAGGTGGAGCTGCTATGTTTTCTCCATTGCTTCAGCAATCGATACCATCAACCGAAGCACATTATCTTCTTACGTCCTATACATTTGATAAACTGAGGTATCGCCGTTATGAATGGTGTTGTGAGTCCCACAACGAACCAGCACGAAAAACCGTCACGAGAATCGGATTCACTTTAGAGTGCGTCTTCCAGAATATTGACAAAGTGTTGTATTGCTTTGACTTGACCAAAATTGTTGAAAAAAATTTCTTTTATTCAACGAAGGGCGAACGAAACGTGTTACCGTTTACGATTCGTGACGAAACGTTTTACCGTTTACAATCATAATGCGGACGAACAACAGGACAAAACAATGCTGATTTCGGCGTATCACGCCATCATCAGTGCACCTATGTCCTAATGTTTTGCACGAAGACAATGGTGCAAAACATTAAGGTGAAACGATCGGTTTTAATGTTTTGCCCCATTGTCTTCGTGCAAAACATTAAAAGGAATCGATATATTTAATCGATACCATTAAAAGATGATACCAGAAAGTAATTTGTCTTGCGATGACTATGTGCATATCAGCACGACACGTTTCGTTCGCCCTTCGTTGAATAAAAGAATTTTTTTCAACAATTTTGGTCAAGTCAAAGCAATACAACACTTTGTCAATGTTGAATTACTGACCAAGCAATACAACAATTTTATTAATTCCAGAATATTTGTGTGGAAAAGGGACGTTCTTGTGATGCCATGCCGCTTGGTTTTCAGTTATCGATGATGAGTGGTCATCTTTCTCTCTTTTACGCTCTTTTAACACTGTATAGAGTGTTAAAAGAGAGAAAAAAGAAAAATATTTCACTGGCCTCGATGCACCCATGTGTCAAAATTTGTATGTAAAAGTCCAGTTAACCAGGAACAAAACCAAGGCAGCATTTAACTGAGATCGTTAGGGCACATTCTCCTTTTGACATTCTCTTTTACCTCTATAATTCGTCTAAGGGTCTAAGGTGTTGACAAAGCACCTCCATAATACGTGTTGAACAACCAACCAACATTTCCGTGTTCCGTAACATAATATCGAAGATAAAAGAAAATTTAAAAACAATTCTAGTTCGAGGCGATGGGTCGGTGGGACACAATCGATGCGACTTTCCTCTTGTTCGTCTCGTTCATTTTTAGCCCCGTACGAAGTACTGGGGGCTTATAAGATTAATATGCCGTTTGTAACACGTCGAATTGGAAGCAGACAGTAAGGGCAAAGCATTTGGTTATGTTCATAGATGACGAATCAGCAATAAAAAAAATGTCCGTCCGTCCGTTCGTCTGTGACCCCTCTAGCTTGAGCAAATCACAACCTTTTTTCAAAATTCTTTTTTTCCCCGATTGGTATCGACAAAAGTAAGGTCAAGTTCGAAAATGGGCATGGTAGGGTCGGTCCTTCCAGAGCTAGAGCCCTATAGGTGTTTTTCAGTCTTTCGACGATATCTACCGAAATACGCACGCAATAGCTGCTTGTGATATATTAAATGAAAGGTATTGACGAGTAGAACAAAGTTGCTGAACATTGTTTTTGTGTAGGATGCAACGCGAGCTTGTTGGGAGGGCTCAAAGGTCGTTACTCGGCCCTCAGTGTTTTTTGCACATAAATCGAGTAAATCTCATCCGATTTTGCTAGTTTTAGTTTTTTATGGAAGGTAATTGAATGCCGAATAGAATGATGGCAAAAAAAGTTTCAAATTTGGTCTCTTGGACTAAGGCCGGTACTCGGCCCTAAGTGTTTTTTGCACATAAATCGAGGAAATCTCATCCGATTTTGCTAGATTTTGTTTCATTTGAGAGGTAATTGAATCTTCTTCTTCTTCTTTTTCAGCCTGTTTCTATCCACTGCTGGATGTAGGCCTCTCCAACTTCTTTCCATTTCGTACGATCCATTGCCATTTGCTGCCAGTTTGTACCTGCAATATTCTTAATTCCGTTTGTCCATCTCTCTGGTGGTCTACCTATAGCTCGTCTTTTATATGGTCGCCAGTTCATGATATTTTTGGTCCAACGTTCGTCTGTCCTTCTTGCAATATGTCCCGCCCAGCTCCATTTCAGAGATGCTATTCTTTCCATGACATCAACGACCCTGGTTTGTTGTCGAATCCATTGATTCGTCATTCTGTCTCTGAGTGTTATTCCGAGCATACTCCGTTCCATGGCTCTTTGTGTCACTCTCAATTTATCTTCGGATGCTTTTGTTAAAGTTAACGTTTCCGCTCCATAAGTGAGCACTGGAAGGACACAAGTGTCGAAAACTTTGCGTTTCAGACTATTATTCATTTTGCTTTTGAAAATTAGTCTGAGTTTTCCGAACGCTGCCCATGCAAGACCAATCCTACGTCTTATTTCTGCAGTTTGGTTGTCCAGACCTAACTTCAGTTTATGTCCTAGATATACATAGCTGTCGACTCACTCATTCAATGACAGTGTCACCAATTTTGATTTCTCTATCGTCCCCGATGTTGGTCATGACTTTTGTTTTCGATAAGTTCATCTTGAGGCCAACTTTGCTCGCCTCTTCACTTAACTGTTGTAGCATAAGCTGAGCCTGACCTAGATTCGCTGCTATCGGTACAATGTCATCAGCGAAGCGGAGATTGCTCAGGTACTCTCCATTTATCTTTATTTCCATTTTACTCCAGTTTAACTTCCTAAAAATACTCTGCAGAATCGCCGTGAATAATTTCGGTGAAATGGTGTCACCCTGCCTTACACCTCGGCCAATTCTGAATTTCTCCGTGCTCTTATGAAGTTTTATACATGAAGTAGCATTTTTGTACACATATCGAATTGTGTTGGAGTACCTTGACTCTACTCTACATTCGTCTAATGCGTCCAATATCGACCATGTTTCCACTGAATCGAAAGCTTTTTCGAAGTCTTTGAATAGCAAGACTATGTCGATGTTGTCGATTCACGACACTTCTCAATGAGCGTTCTCATCACCTGCAAATGGTCGTTTGTGCTGAAACCAGATCTGAAAGCAGCTTGTTCAACAGGTTGGTAGAAGTCGAACTTGTTAGTGTTCCTCTTCGTAATGATTTTCATAAACAACTTGTAGAGTGTTGACAATAGGCTTATGGGTCGGTAATTTTCCAGCTTTGTTATGTCTCCTTTTTTATGCAGCAATGTAATTACCGCATTTTCCCAGGCTTCTGGTACTTCTTCCCATTGGAGACATTGATTAAACAAAGCCGTGATTGCCTTTAATAATGAGTCTCCACCTAGTTTAATGGCTTCCACTGGAACACCATCTTCTCCGGGAGACTTTTTGTTTTTCATCTCGGCTACTGCAGCTTTGACTTCATCAACAGTTATGTCGGGCATATCCTCCGATCCCACGTTTCTTATTATTGGTCTATCTACGAAAGTGCCTAAAATCAATCGTCCAAAACAGATACTCAAAAAAAATTTCATGTAAGGGGTCGAAAACCAGAGAAAAATCTCAAAAATCCATCATTTTCGGCCCGGACACATGAAATAGTAATTTACATGCTTATGCACGGTAAAGTGTACTTTACATCACTGTACGCAAATGAATCAATCGAACAAATTGCGTAAGTTTGACATTTCAAAACAATTGGAAACGGCCGGAAAACAAAAGAATTGTATGTCAAACTAGCGTTGCTATATGTATCTAACAGTATTTAAGTAACTTCAAACATTATCTAGTTGAATATTGGTAAATTAAGGTTTTTTTTAACGGTAAATCATTGTCAGTTTACATGAACTCATTATGACGAAATGACTCAACCAACCATCGATCGAATTATGCGATTTTAAATCATTTAATAACGATTTTTTTCAAATTATTTTTCAATCTACGTATAGCGTCTGTCAGAAGCCATTTGTGTTCGTTCAAAATGAATAATATTCGGCTGATCGGGTTTTTGTTTCTTTCTCCCCTCAATCATACGGTCTAATTTCGTTAAATCAATGGTGAAATCTAAATTTGAAGCAGTATTGCGACGACAACATTTTAATTGTTGCACAGTTGCTTCAAGGTCAAAGTTGAGCGGATTTTGTCGGCTGTCAAAAAATGTGCTCGACTTCAATGTATCGTCTTCTTTCTTTCTTTCGTTTATCTTCTGTTCCCTCTTTTTCTTCCGCATCTAAATGCTTCCGTTTCATTCAATCAATTATTGCAAATTTGGAAATTCTTTGCACCGACCAATAGATTAATTGGTCATTTTGTTTTCGCATTCAAACTGTTTATCTATCTCACTTACAGTGAAATATACAAACGAACCAATCATCAACTTACACTTGAGCAATGACAAAGTGTACTTAATAAGAAATGAAAACAAAATAATGTTTCTTTTGTCACGCCCCCAATAACCCTTTACCGTCGTTGTGTATGAATTGGATATGTTTTGTTTCAACTATTTAATATTTGGAATATATACTGACAAGGGCATTGAATGAGTTATATTAATCTTAAGCTGCTAAATAATCCAAACCGTGAGGACATAAAAAGCTGCTGACCTGAGCTATTTTTATCATTCATTCAGATCTTCTTAGACTGTGCAGTGATTGTAGTTTGGACTTCATTTAGTTGAAAACTTTTGAAAATATTACTTGTTGCATTGTCAGTGAACGTTTTTGTTTAAAGAATCAGTCTCTTCTTAGCACTTCAGACTTAAAGATTCAGACTTAATAAACACTTCAAAATCCCCAAAATATTAACATTCGAAGGCGAAATATTTCATCAAAGTTCATATCAAAACGAAAAGCGAATTGTGCCATTTTCAAATCGTTTCAACACAAAGCGACGAGAGACCATTTTTGGAACCGTTTTCCCCGATATTTCTGCTTAGTAAAAACCACAAATTAAGGTGAGTGAAATTTTTCTTTTTGCTTTTTTTGCGAGAGCTCAAGTCAGGGATGATAATTATAGCTTGCACTATAACGCTGATCGACAATTTGTTTTTATTATTATTTTGTGAATGTTCCTATCAATCTGTATCGTCATTAGTGATTAGGGTCTTTCAAACTGTGTGAAAAATTCGGAATTAGAGATAATTGATTTAAATGTTTGTGGATAAAGAAATGGATAACCTTTCGCTTTTGAGCCTTTAAGACCGTCGAAATGGTAGTTGTAAGGAAATAAATAGTAGGTATGTTGTAGCTGTGTTACAAGTATGTAATGTGGATTCTGTCTGGAAAACATTTGTTGTGTTGCTATCATTACATTACAACACGTGTAACACATCATGCTTTATGCCAACTGAGGGAGTTGCGGGAAATGGATAAAATTGCTTGAAAAGACACATAAATTTCATTTTGGCGAAACGATATAGTCAATTAGTTGAAGATTTGAAATGCGTCTCTTATAGGTCTGTTCCAAGGTTATTTGAACTGTCAAAACGTCATCCATAGAGCCATAAATTATTGTTGACAAATTGTACACAAAAGTTGAGGTTATGGCTCTGTGGATTCTCTCGTTCGTTTTCGGCTTGTCAAAAGTCGTATTTGCCGTTGGATGGAACAAACCTATTGAGTGGATCAAATACATAAAGTTAAAACTGCGCACAATTTTATTTTTTGATTTATGGCGCATTTCGACCCAAAAATTTGCGAAAAAATCGTGAAAAATAACGAAACGCGCCTATTGAAAAGCGCAGAGAATAGTGTAGACACATTAGCACGCAGATGCGTTTCGCCAATACACAAAGCCTAATGTAATTAGAGAGTCCTTAGAGTTCCTTAGAGTAGTTTCAATACAACAACTTGTAGCTGTATGTCCAACTAACAATTTTTCTTTGGACGTTTTACAGAATGGCTCAACGCATCCCTAAAGTAAACGCCGGAAAGTATAGCAGAATCTTAGGGATCTCCGAAAACCGAAATAACACCAACAGTGAACTGACGATAGCGAATTTATCGCCAATGGTGCTGACGAATATTTGCGGCAGACTTCAAACGAATGATGTAATTTCCGTGTTTAATTATCAACGGCCAATATTCGACAACGTTGCAAAAGAAGGTCTGAGCAGAGCTGTCCAACGCCACACCGCAGAACATCTTCGCATTTATTTACAGTGGAACAATGAGATATTTCAGCGTGTCGTCGATCTTCTGGACGCAAACGTAAGACGTCTAACAATTATTGGCATGGGAAACCTAATCACAGAGGACATAGACAAGATTTACCATCTGTTAACGTTATGTCCCAACATCACTTCACTCCAGCTAAGAAACATCAACACACCATTGATTCAGCAAGGCATCTTGGAAAGACTGCCATCGTTGGTGAGAATTGATCTCCGATTTGCTCCGATTCCGATAACGCTCTGCCTGCATCCGAACATCATGGAATTTATATGTTGCATTGGTCCGGGCGATTGTAAGAGATGTATTGCACTCGGTGATGTAAGACAGTCGTGGTTTCACAAGTTTTACGAAATGAACCATCACATTCGTCTGGTCTTTATGCATTTCACCGACGTCGAATGTGACAGATGTAAGAAGCGAGCTTCCTCTTTTCGGAATGAAATGGATGCAAGGATGGCGAGACATCAGGCACGAGATGGAATAGTAAGAAGATTTATGTGCAATTTATAACACACTCGAGTTATGTGTGGGTCGGCTATGAGTAGTTCTAATTAAAAACACGATTTGAAGTTTAACTTACGCTTAATAAACGCATTTTTAGCAACTAAGGGATCATGGATCCAAACCTAATATAAATAGATAAGCCAGTGACTGAGGTCTCAATGTGGAAGTTCTCTAGTTTATTTTTAATTTTCTAGTTTATTGTTTCCGTAAATGACTGAGTGGTATGAAGTAGTTGATCGATGTTTCGTAAATAAAGTTTTTGCAAAATGAATTTCTTAATAAAATTGTTGTATTGCTTGGTCAGTAATTCAACATTGACAAAGTGTTGTATTGCTTTGACTTGACCAAAATTGTTGAAAAAAATTTCTTTTATTCAACGAAGGGCGAACGAAACGTGTTACCGTTTACGATTCGTGACGAAACGTTTTACCGTTTACAATCATAATGCGGACGAACAACAGGACAAAACAATGCTGATTTCGGCGTATCACGCCATCATCAGTGCACCTATGTCCTAATGTTTTGCACGAAGACAATGGTGCAAAACATTAAGGTGAAACGATCGGTTTTAATGTTTTGCCCCATTGTCTTCGTGCAAAACATTAAAAGGAATCGATATATTTAATCGATACCATTAAAAGATGATACCAGAAAGTAATTTGTCTTGCGATGACTATGTGCACATCAGCACGACACAAACTGAAGTGAGCAATCACTTCAATTGTACGAGCATTATATACACTTTTTCGTCATTTGTTAAAACTCTTTGTTTTGTTTTTTGTGCTATATCTCTCACATACAGCTTTTGTGGATCTCTCACATCCGACAATTTGTTTTTCGGTAATTTTAGTTACAATAAATAAATTGTTACTAAAACCGCGCAGAGTATGGCAGCCGTGGCGCCACCCACAGCTGCGATACCAAACTTCAAAAAGCATCGATCATGTCCGGAGCGATAGCGGAGGACTTGACGCAGTCTAACTTCCAAAAAAAGAACGAAGAAAATTTTTTGAGACGCGGCAACTATATATACTTTGACCTGTATCACCACAAATCCTATTCTATCTTATTCGCGCTTCAAATACGAGCAAAACGAGCTATCACTCGACTATGTAACTTTAAAATTGCCGGAGATACATCGTTTTGAAGTTGGTCATTTTGATAGAAAACAATCAAAATCTTTCAACTTACTCTGTATGTTTCTATCTATCTGTCTATCTGTCTATCTATCGACGGACTATCTCGGAAACTAGTCAGCCAATCTCCATGAAATTTTGCAGGAACCTCAGGGTGGGCAAAAAAATGAAAATGTGATACGCCATTACCCCAGGGAAAACCAGAATTTTGTTTTATTGGCCCTCGAAGTGGTTTCTGAGTGAGGTTTTCGAGGGTCGGGAACGCGTTTTCGGTTGTAGCTTAGCTGTATTGAAACCTACAGAGGCGTGTGACCCATCAAATGAAAGGTATTCGTAACACAATTCGAACAAAAAAATAATTTAAAAAATCGGGGCAGATTCGTTTGAGCTAGAGTGATTAGAGTGACCAAATTTTGAGCTACTCGAGCGTAGGATGAAAGGACTAATATCTTTTTGGGTTATGAGAGATAGAGAATTACTTTCTTCGGCAAAGTCTCAGAGTTTTACGAGTAGAACAGAGGGGCATATGTGAAAAATGTCGAAAGTTGGAAATGGGTGGGTCAATTATGTTTTTAGAGGTATTTTTTGAATGGTGACAGATAGAGAGTTACTTTCTTCGGCAAAGTCTCAGAGTTTTACGAGTAGAACAGAGGGGCATATGTGAAAAATGTCGAAAGTTGGAAATGGGTGTGTCAATTGGGGTTTTGGAGATATTTCTTGAATGGTGGCAGATAGAGAATTACTTTCGTCAAATTTTCGATTTTCGTCAAATTTTCTGAATTTCGTCAGATTTTGGAATTTCGTCAAATTTTCGATTTTCGTCAAATTTTCGAATTCCGTCAAATTTCGTCAAATTTTCGAATTTCATCAAATTTTCAAATTTCGTCAAATTTTCAAATTTCGTCAAATTTTCGAATTTCGTCAAATTTAGACCAATTTTCGAATTTCGTCAAATTTTCAAATTTCGTCAAATTTTCAAATTTCGTCAAATTTAGACCAATTTTCGAATTTCGTCAAATTTTCAAATTTCGTCAAATTTTCGAATTTCGTCAAATTTTCAAATTTCGTCAAATTTTCGAATTTCGTCAAATTTCGTCAATTTTCAAATTTCAACAAATTTTCAAATTTCATCAAATTTTCAAATTTCGTCAAATTTTCGAATTTCGTCAAATTTTCGAATTTCGTCAAATTTTCAAATTTCGTCAAATTTTCGAATTTCGTCAACTTTCGAATTTCGCCAAATTTCGTCAAATTTTCAAATTTCGTCAAATTTAGTCAAATTTTCGAATTTCGTCAAATTTTCGAATTTCGCCAAATTTCGTCAAATTTTCGAATTTCGTCAAATTTTCGAATTTCGTCAAATTTTCGAATTTCGTCAAATTTTCGATTTTCGTAAAATTTTTGAATTAAAACTGTAAACTGTTATAAAAAGCAGTGTTGAGTACACTTCTAAAACGACTGATATCCCAACAAAAATTAGACTGGAAACAACCAAAATTTTACCAAAAAAATCTGCGTCGCATGTGGCAGATAAATTTTCTTGCTGGTCTGTTCCTGAACATCTGAAACTTTGCGACGCAGATTTTTTTTGGTAAAATTTTGGTTGTTTCCAGTCTAATTTTTTTTTTGTAAAAATTATTTGGCAGATGATGAGAAAACCTAAGCCAGCTTGTTTGAACTAGTTGGTATAAAATTTAATTTTTGCGTAACGAAGCTGAAAGCGTCAACTCTAGCGATATCATTCATTTTAGAAATTGTATTTCAAAGACTGCGTCACACTTTTCTCGAAGAGATTTTTGTTGGGATACAATTATTAATAAAATTGTTGTATTGCTTGGTCAGTAATTCAACATTGACAAAGTGTTGTATTGCTTTGACTTGACCAAAATTGTTGAAAAAAATTTCTTTCATTCAACGAAGGGCGAACGAAACGTGTTACCGTTTCGAATTGTGACGAAACGTTTTACCGTTTACAATCATAATGCGGACGAACAACAGGACAAAACAATGCTGACTTCGGCGTATCACGCCATCATCAGTGCACCTATGTCTTGCGATGACTATATGTGCATATCAATTATTAATAATTGTATCGATGCTTTTTGAAGTTTGGCATCGCAGCTGTGGGTGGCGTCACGGCTGCCATACTCTGCGCGGTTTTAGTAACAATTTATTTATTGTAACTAAAATTACCGAAAAACAAATTGTCGGATGTGAGAGATCCACAAAAGCTGTATGTAAGAGATAAAACAAAACAAAGAGTTTTAAGAAATGACGAAAAAGTTAAATTTTCTTTTTAATTATAGCTAGATACAAAAGATTTGAATTCCATTTACAACACTATTCTGAAATATTTTGTAAAATATAAAATATTTCATCCAACCCTTTATGATCTTCACCAAAAGTGCCCATAACTCTGGCAGCGTTCGTGCGTTAATTTTTTTTCTCTCGCATCGTGTCATAATTAGTCTGTGTCATTTTTTTTATATATACACGCTCTGAATTTTGAAAACCGACACATTTTCTGTTTTGTGATTTACTGCCTTTTTCTGAATTTTACATACATTTTTATATGGAAAAATCAAAAAACTCAAGTAAAACACAGAAACATATCGCTCGGGCGTCAAAACACTTTTATGTGACTAATTATGACACGATGCGAGAGAAAAAAAAATTAACTCCTAAGTTACCGACACCGTTCCGGCGCCCGGCTCGCATTGCGGCCCTCCGCTTCGCTCCGGGGCAATGGGCCGGATCGCTCGGCGTGTTAAAACGCTGTTTATGTACAATGAAAATTCGTAAAGGGATTACTACCTTATGGTTGGTATTCAATACAGAAAGATTATTACAGTAAGACTATTCAACAACCAAAAAGTTACTGCCAAAAAGATACCGCCAAATCGCTTATTATCGACTTTCTGTATAGAGACGACAGAATTTGCACTTCCTGTTTAGAGACGATAGAATTTGGTTTTTGGCCTTATGAAGAAACGTTGACTTACCGAAGAAACGATGAGAAGAAATGGTGAGTTCCTGAAAAAACGATTAGAACCTTCCGTCGCCGTTTCTTCAGGAACTTGTTATTTCTTATGAATTCACCGTTCCTTCTCGTCGTTTCTTCAGGAAGTCATCGTTTTCACAGAAAGTCACCGCTTTTTACATAAAACGGCAACATCCTGAAGAAACTGTGACTTTCTGAAGAAACGACGAGTTCCTGAAGAAATGGTGACTTCCTAAAGAAACAGCGACTTCTTGAAGAAACGGCGACTACTCGCCGTTTCTTCAGGAAGTCGCCGATACTCATGTCGTCGAAATTTCAGGACAATTAGGGTTTCTTAGAAATTTTAAGAATTAAAATTTCAAATGGTAAGCTGTGCAACATCCCAATCGAATTTTCTCCAATGGGGATAGCCACGCACTCCAATAACAGGCACAAGAACAGACGTCCGTAACGCAGTGACCTATACCAACATAAAAAAACTAAATTTATATGAGAATTTTAGAATGCTGCGTGCTGCATCGTGGAGGCCTCTTATTTAATTCTGCTGTCGTGCCTGTTCTTGGGTTAATTCACGCCGTAAGTGCGGTCGAAATTCAAAATCTTTCTCACGCAAGTCTTTCTAAATTGCTTCTAAAATCTCCTTAACCCCCTAAAATCTCATTAAACTCCAATAAATCAGGATCAATATTAATAAAATCAGTGGATGAGTAAAACAACATGAAAAGTTCGCTTGCGTCGCGTTAAACTGTTTAGAACTCAACAAAGCAATTGTTTTCGGAATTGTTTACTACTAAAATCGATTTGAAATAAAATTCTAGAAAGTGTTGTATTGGTTGATTCTGGATTCAGACAATGCAAATCTACATGACTTTTGCTTAAACGAAAAATCTAGGAAACTATTTAAAAAAAAGTCTTATTCATTTTCAAACTGAAAGTTCTATTTGTTCAGCTCTAATTTCGGTCAGTACAGTAGTGATAGCTCGATCAAATTGTGAAATGTGTTTGAAAATTTCTGTCCTGAATTTCCTTTGGAAGTACCTTTCGAAAACTTGGGTGCGAATAATTTTTTAAATGTTCAAAATAATTCATTATTGAAAGTTAGGAAACGAAAGCTTCTAAAACATGAGACTAAAAACCTCCTAAACCTCCTAAGATATGAGGATTTTTAAAGCGTGGGATGCTTGATTAATAGGAAATTCAAACAAGGACGAAGTTTTGCGTGCGATTGTAGCGAATCGCTCGAGTTGAAATTTCCTATTTTATTTCAGAAGTGAACACTACGAATCCACGAATCGAAAACATCAATGTGTTACACAACTTTCAAAAATTTTCGAAAGCGACAGTTCGGTGTAGGAAATTTCTTTTTTCTTCATTGTCAAAACAAGAGGCGAAAAAATTAACATTTTGTACCCCGAATTGTCAACAACGCGTCAACAAAACGTCACTTTGTAATGGCCTTTCGTGAGTAGAAAATAAGGTCACCGCACATGTGAAATAGTCATTTGCTCATCAAGTGTAAAAAAAAATTGGAAATTTCATTTCGATGGTGTTGTAAAGAGCTCTAGACACAAGTCACCACAGGAAATACAATTTCAAATTCTCACTCCAATTCTCACTTTTCTGTATGAAATTCGGTTGTGAAAAAGATTTGTCAACTAATTAAAATGTAGGCGAAACGACGTAACGCCCCTATTATTCTTCAAATATTTCCGTACACTTATTTATGTGTTAAAAACTATGCATCTGAGGCAATAAAAATTAAAACAAAATTTTAATGCGATTATTGCAATATGTTCCGTAGACAGACGATTTGCATATCAATACGCTCTCTAGCAAAACGAACTAGGAAAATAAGGGTGGTAAAAGGGTACAGTGTATGCCGTCATAGAAAATTTTCAACTTTTCAAAATAAATTAGATGAAGTATCAACAGCGACGTCTTTTTTTGTGTTGAAAAATATTACGTCACCGTTTCGGTGTTCGAATGTGAATAATTTGTGATTTAATTGTGATGTCTTTTCGTGTTATGCACTGTCATTTTGTTGACCAAAAATTAAATAAAGTTTAAAATTTGTGTTTTGTTGTGATATAGATATTGCTTTAAAAAAAAATGCGCGGCACGGCCAACTCCATTACAAAAAAGTCAGTGTCACATTTGTCAAATTAAAGTGGTATTTTGACTGCGTTAAAACGAAGTTTGTTTGCTAGATAGGGTATTGATATTAGATGTATCCAAACTCTGTCTGTTTGTTTGAAAGCTTAACGATATACGTTCTCGGAAAAATGCTTACGTGTTCTTCGTGTTACAGGTGCATCGTAAGGTCATTACCTTTAAATGTGTTGATAAATATCAGCAAAACAAAGCAATGACAAAATGAAAGAAATTTATTGTGTCCGAGAGGGTAAAGCTACTTTTCTTGTGTTTGGTGATTATATGCGATTATGTAGAGGTGGTTCATCCCCTCGATTTTATCTTTTTATGCCTACAATGTGCGTATATATCAAACAACACAAAGTGTTTCAAACTATAAGATCGAAGATAAGTTTTGGAACCATAACAATGTTTACTTACTCACACCGTATAACTGTACTGCATATCGTTCTGAGAAATTTATGTCGAAACAAAATCATGCGCGTGCAATAGTATAATCGTTCTTTGTAATAGAATTGCTGGTTTATGTCTCATTGTGATACGGCATTGGCATTGACAACAATTTGACCAGTGAATCTACTACTTCCAAACAGGTTAATACGAAATCTTTTACTTCATTAGTCTGATAACGTAAAACGGCATCATCTACGCAGGTTATCGTTAATTTTGTCGTTGCTGTCGATAACAAAATGATAGGACACATTCAATAAATTGGTTACAGAGGCATGTGGTAATGGTTGCCAATATATTCAGACGTTTAACCTTTCGACAAAAAAAAAAACTTTTCATTTGAAGAATCCATTTGCTCGGAAACTCACAAATGTTATTGTGTACCTAGCATTCAACTCGGATATCACAAGTCGAAAAAGACAGTTATCGAAGCTTGTTGAATTGGATTGACTGTGTGCCACTTGCTGTTAGTGGTACTCAATTCCTACCAAAATGTGTAAACATCTGCTGTGAAATCTAAATTGAAAGAGAGGATCACTAATCACTTCGCAAACACTAGGAACATTGTTTTAGTTAGCATGGCCCAAAGCACAATTCGTCAGTGTCGTTGTCCTGACGCGAAATAAAACAAATAAGCCAAAGAAATTCGATTTGTCGTAGTGAAGTCCCGGTTCGTCTCGCAGCTCTCAAAACTCACCAGTTCACGAGAGTTTTGTGATCATATGCGTTCTACAGTAAGATGGGATTTAACACCTAAAATTTGTCATTGCAGAAAGAAACAAAACAATCGAAGGCCTAGATTGGGAGATAAAATCGCAAGTAGTTCGCAAACATACAGTAATCCGTACTTTTAACCCCTTTGTGTAACGTGTTGGTAAATTTTGTAAATCAGGTTCAGGACGGGTCAGGCTATTCGATTTTCAGGTTCAGGGCTGGTAAAAAACCGATCCATTACAAGGGATCCGTCCCATCTAAAAGGTGGGGCCTAGTTCAATGGTTTGATTGCTTGTTGTGGAAATGATTCCAATTTTTAGACCCGTACGAAGTACTGGGGTCTTATAGGTTTACGCATACGTTTGTAACACGTCGAATTGGACTCCCTGAGTAAGGGGAAACCTATTGTGGTTGTCTAGAGATGCCAAATCCGCGAAAAAAAAATGTCCGTCTGTCCGTCTGTCTGTCTGCACGATAACTTGAGTAAAACGCATCCGATTTTGAAAATTCTTTTTTTTCCCGTTTGGTAATGTCAAAAGACAGGCTAAGTTCGAAGATGAGTGATTTTGGATCGACCCCTCCCGAGCTGTGGCCCAATAAGTGCTTTACGGTTTTTCGAAGATATCTCCGGACATTTCAAACGTTACACTTGTAACGTGATACGTCAAATAAAAGGTATTTACAATACCGATCGACAAAAAAAAAGTTTATGGAAATCGGATGACCGACTCGTGAGTTAGACCCCTTGGTGTGGAAACAGGCACAGGGCGGCAAGCAGTTTTAGCTTGTAGGTCGGCCAAATTTGAAACATATTTCGTCTGTTTTAGCTTTATTAGATAGGTATTGACCGTACCAATCAGGGAAAAAAAGTTTATGAAATTATGTTCTCCGGAGCGTGAGCTAGGTCTCTTGGAGTGAGCTCTTATCTGGCTACTCGGAAGTTACAGTGAACGTGGTGTATTTTGGACAATATCTCGAGTAAATTTTGACCGAATTTCATGAATTTTTTTTTGTTTGAAAGGTATTAACGAATGTAAAGCGTCGGTACTATTTCCGGTCTCCTAACAAAATGGCTGCCGGCGGCCATATTGGATTTTAGTAAAATGATATAAAGTGGGAAAAATGTACTTAGAGAGTTTCTGTTAACATGGAAATAATTTGTTATGTGTGTGGGTTTCAGGGATTCCATATGGACATCTATATATACCTATATACAGCTATATTGAGCTATATACAGGCATATATAATAGCATATTCTCTGTGAAATGTTTATTTACAGTGAAATATAGGTAAATAATGCGGTATATAGCTGTTTAAATAGGAATTTATGAAATTTGTCTTCGTACGGGGCTGTCTATATTGCCTCGGCAATTTAGTTGTATATGATAACAAGGCAAAGAGTGGATAATGTAAGTGATTTTAAAGGAGAATAGTTTTTCAGCAGAGAAGAAAATGAAGTAAGAGAAATGAAGAGTTTCACATTAAAGGCTTTTGATACGAATAGGTGTTTCGTACGGGTCGGCGTTAGCCTATGTTTTTACGTACGCTTACTCTGCTATGGGCATATACATCTCGAGTCCTGAAGCCAAAAATAGAATTGGAAACAATTAGATTTGATGGACGACGATACAACTGTGCCGTCAACCTTTAAAATCATAAGATGTTCATATCGGACATCACACATAGACCATCTGAAAACACGCGTTCGGGAGGTGCGGGAAAACTGTTGTATGTACAAACCCGATTTTCATAAAAACGGAGTTGTTTCGTCTCTTCAATACCTTTCATTTGACATATCACACACGATTTTTGAGCGAAAACATCTAACGTCTAACTTGACTCCAAACTTTCGTCGCTGTTTCTGAGTACTTCCTCGGTCGACTGTTTTGATTGTTTTGCCTGTTTTTACAGCGTGTCTCTGGATGTTTTCCCTCTAAAATCATGTGCGACACATCAAATGAAAGGTATTGACGAGACGAAATATTTAATTTTTAAGACAATCAGGTTTGTTCGACAGCAGCTAGTGTCGAGAAAGCAAGCAAAACTGCACATTTTCCTGGTAGGGTCTATTTTTGATAATTTAATTCCGTAAAATTCATTTGAATTTCTTTGGAATTTTGAAGAATTTTACAGAATTAAATTACCAAAAATAGGCCATGTTTCCTACTTTCGCTTTTTTCCCGCACCTCTCTCAAATGGTCACAACCTTCTCTTTTAAACCTATAAAAACGACTAGTCATCTGCTGTCAACTTCGACGATTTGAATGAGCGATGAGCTCCGGCTGGCTTGTACCAGTCTTTTAGTAAAATGCTATGTTGAAACGGTGAGGCGACATAACTACACGGTCAATATCGTCTAAAAAAATTTCATCCAGGACGATAATATCGTCTAAAATTATAAATTTTAAAATATTTTCAGGACGATATTATCGTTTTCTTGACGATATTATCGTTTAAAAAACGATAATATCGTTTTTAAACGATAATATCGTTTTTTTGGACGATACTATCGTTTTTTTGGACGATACTATCGTTTTTTTGATGATACTATCGTCTAAAAAACGATATTATCGTTCAAAAAACGATAATATCGTTTTTTTGACGATAATATCGTCCTGGATGAAAATATCCGCTGGACGATATTATCGTTATTTTCTTTTTCTGAACAAGTTTATCGTTATTTTGGACGATATTAGAGGACGCCAGCATTTTTCGACGAAAACGATAATGCCCCACAATAACAATAATTCCCAACAATAATGCCCCATCAAAAATGGCGACCATTGTGAATGCATACACATGGACAAGTCAATTTTCTATTTATTTTTGATTTTCGTCCTGGTCGATAATTTTTGGGACGATAATATCGTTTTTAATTTATTAATTTTTTTAAATTTGAGACGATAATATCGTCCAGGACGATAATATCGTTTTTAATTTATTTAAAATAAAAATTCTAGACGATAATATCGTCCTGGGCGATATTATCGTTCTGGATGGTTGTTGAACACGAAACACAAAATCTTGTAGATAAACACCTTTTTATAGACGGCAAATATATATTAAAAATTGGTTCATTTGGTTCCGTAAATTTAAATTTTATAATAGAAAAATTACACAGACTAATTATGAGACGATGCGAGAAAAAAAAAATTAACTCCTAAGTTCCGACACCGTTCCGGCGCCCGGCTCGCATTGCGGCCCTCCGCTTCGCTCCGGGGCAATGGGCCGGTTCGCTCGGCGTGTTAAAACGCTTTTTATGTACAAAATCTAAGTTGGTATTCATTTCGTAAAAAGATGAATTATTTAGGGACGAACTAAACGCCTTTTTTAAACACTGATGTGTAGGTGATTTCCTCTGACAATTGTTTTTTGATATTTTGGAAGAGAATTCGGTTCTTGCTGCACCTCTGAGTAAAATTAAGTCCTGGACAATATTACCACCCAAAACCAAACGATAATATCGTCCTGGGCGATATTATCGTTTTTTTAAACGATAGTATCGTGCTGGACGATATTATCATTTAGAAAACGATAATATCGCCCAGGACGATATTATCGTTTTGGACGATATTATCGTACAGAAAACGAAAATATCCATTAGATTTTCTAGAACGGTAATATCATCCAGAAAACGATAGTATCGTTTTCTGAACGATAATATCGTCCAGAAAACGATATTATCGTCCAGACAATTATTTAGAATTTTCAATTTAGACGATATTATCGTCCTGGATGAAAATTTTTTGACGATAATATCGTTTTTCACCAAAAAATTAAATACAAGTTTAAAATTGTGTTTTGATTGTGATTATAGATTATTGCTTTAAAAAAAAATGCGCGGCACGGCCAACTCCATATACAAAAAACTGTCAGTGTCACATTTGTCAAAATTAAAGTGGTATTTTGACTGCGTTAAAACGAAGTTTGTTTTGCTAGCATTAGGGTATTGATATTAGATGTATTCCAAACTCTGCTCTGTTTTGCTTTTGAAAGCTTAACGATAATACGTTCTCGGAAAAATGCTACGTGCTTCTTTCGTGTTACAGAGTGCATCGCTATAAGGTCATTACCTTTAAATGTGTTGATAAATATCAGCAAAACAAAGCAATGACAAAATGCAAAGAAATTTATTGTGTTCGAGAGGGGCTTAAAGTACTTTTCTTGTGTTTGCGTGATTATATGCGATTATGCTAAGAGGTGGTTCATCCCCTCGATTTTATCTTTTTATGCCTACAATGTGCGTATTATAATCAAACAACACAAGTCGTTTCAACTTATAGCATCGAAGATAAGTTTTGAACCATAAACAATGTTTACTTACTCACACCCGCTATAACTGTACTGCATATCGTTCTGAGAAATTTATGTCGAAACAAAATCATGCGCGTGACAATAGTATGAATCGTTCATTTGTAATAGAATTGCTAGGTTTATGTCTCATTGTGATACGCATTTTTGCATGACAACACCAATTTGACCACTGAATCTTACTACTTCCAAACCAGGTTAAATACGAAAGTCTTTTACTTCAGTTTAGTCTGATAACGCTAAAACGCATTCTCTACGCCAGGCGTTATCGCTTAATTTTTGTCGTTTGCTGTCGAAACAAAATGTATAGGACACATTTTCAAAAATCGCTTACAGAGGCATGTGGTAATGGTTGCCAATATATTTCAGACGTTTAACCTTTCGACAAAAAAAAAAACTTTTCATTTGAAGAATCCATTTGCTCGGAAACTCACAAATGTTATTGTGTACCTAGCATTCAACTCGGCATATCACAAGTCGAAAAAGACAGTTAATCGAAGCTTGTTGAATTTGGATTGACTGTGTGCCACTGGCTTGTTTAGTGGCCGCTACTCAATTCCTACCAAAATGGTGTAAAACATCTGCATCAAGCGGCTCACTTGCTGAATCTAAATTGAAAAGAGAGGATCACCTAATCACTTCGCCAAAACACTAGCTGGAAACATTGTTTTAGTTAGCAGGCCCAAAGCACAATTCGCTCAGTGTCGTCTGTCCTGACGCGACAATTAAAACAAATAGCCAAAGAAATTCGATTGTCGTAGTGAAAGTCCCGGCTCTCGCCAGCTCTCAAAACTCACCAGCTTCACGAGAGTTTTTGTGATCATATGCAGTTATACAGTAAGATGGATAACACCTAAAATTTTGTCTTGCAGAAGAAAACAAAACAATTCGAAGGCCTAGATTGGTGAGATAAAATTCGCAAGTAGTTCGCCAAACATACAGTGTAATCCGCTATTTTAACCCCTTTGTGTAACGTGTTGCGCTAAATTTGTAAATTCAGGTTCAGCCGACGGGTCAGCCTATTCGCATTTTCAGCGCTTCAGGGCTGCGCTTAAAAAAACCGATCCTATTACAAGGGAATCCGTCCCATACTTAAAAAAAAAAAAAAAGGTGGGTCTAGTTCAATGGTTGATTGCTTGTTTTGGAAATGCATTCAATTTTTAGACCCGTACGAAGTACTGCGGGTCTTATAGGTTTACGCATACGTTTGTAACACGTCGAATTGGACTCCCTGAGTAAGGGAACCTATTGTTGCGTTGTCTAGAGATGCCAAATCGCGGAAAAAAAAATGCCGTCTGTCCGTCTGTTGTCTGCACGATAACTTGAGTAAAACGCATCCCATTTGCAAAATTCTTTTTTTCCCGTTGGTATTGTCAAAAGACACGGCTAAGTTCGAAGATGAGTGATTTTTTGGATCGCACCCCTTCCCGAGCTGTGGCCCAATAAGTGCTTTACGGTCCCTCTCGTAAGATATCTCCACTTCAAAACGTTTACACTTGTAATTTCTAACTGATACGTCAAATAAAAGGTATTTACATTATACGCCATCGCACAAAAAAAAAGTTTATTGGAAATCGGGATGACCGGACTCGTGAGCTTAGACCCCTTGGTGTGAAAACAGGCACAGCACGGCGGCCAAGCAGTTTTAGCTTGTAGGTCTGAGCCCAAATCTGAAACATATTTCGTTTCGTTTATAGCTATTATTAGCATAGTATTAAGACCGCTTACCAAATCAGGGAAAAAAGTTTTTAATATTATGCTTCTTCCGGGCGCTGCAGCTAGCGTCTCTTGGAGTGAGCTTCCTTATCTGGGCCTACTCGGAAAGTTTACAGTGAAATCGTGGTTGTAATTTTGGACAATTATCTTCGAGTAAATTTTGCACGAATTTTTCTGAATTTTTTTTTAGTTGAAAGGTATTAACGAATTTTAAAGCGTCGTTACTATTTCCGGCTCCTAACAAAATTTGGCTGCCGGCGGGCCATATTGGATTTTATATAAAGTGATATAAAGTGGGAAAAATGCGTACTTAGAGACGTTAACATGGAAATAATTTGTTATGTGTTGTGGTGTTTCAGGGATTCCATTATGCGATCATCTATATATACTCTATATACAGCTATATTGACTATATACAGGCATATAAATGGATATTCCCTCTGTTGAAAAATTTTACATACATTTTATATGGAAAAATCAAAAAACTCAAGTAAAACACAGAAACATATCGCTCGGCGTCAAAACACTTTTATGTGACTAATTATGACACGATGCGAGAGAAAAAAAAATTAACTCCTAAGTTACCGACACCGTTCCGGCGCCCGGCTCGCATTGCGGCCCTCCGCTTCGCTCCGGGCAATGGGCCGGATCGCTCGGCGTGTTAAAACGCTGTTTATGTACAATGAAAATTCGTAAAGGGATTACTACCTTATGGTTGGTATTCAATACAGAAAGATTATTACAGTAAGACTATTCAACAACCAAAAAGTTACTGCCAAAAAGATACCGCCAAATCGCTTATTATCGACTTTCTGTATAGAGACGACAGAATTTGCACTTCCTGTTTAGAGACGATAGAATTTGGTTTTTGGCCTTATGAAGAAACGTTGACTTACCGAAGAAACGATGAGAAGAAATGGTGAGTTCCTGAAAAAACGATTAGAACCTTCCGTCGCCGTTTCTTCAGGAACTTGTTATTTCTTATGAATTCACCGTTCCTTCTCGTCGTTTCTTCAGGAAGTCATCGTTTTCACAGAAAGTCACCGCTTTTTACATAAAACGGCAACATCCTGAAGAAACTGTGACTTTCTGAAGAAACGACGAGTTCCTGAAGAAATGGTGACTTCCTAAAGAAACAGCGACTTCTTGAAGAAACGGCGACTACTCGCCGTTTCTTCAGGAAGTCGCCGATACTCATGTCGTCGAAATTTCAGGACAATTAGGGTTTCTTAGAAATTTTAAGAATTAAAATTTCAAATGGTAAGCTGTGCAACATCCCAATCGAATTTTCTCCAATGGGGATAGCCACGCACTCCAATAACAGGCACAAGAACAGACGTCCGTAACGCAGTGACCTATACCAACATAAAAAAACTAAATTTATATGAGAATTTTAGAATGCTGCGTGCTGCATCGTGGAGGCCTCTTATTTAATTCTGCTGTCGTGCCTGTTCTTGGGTTAATTCACGCCGTAAGTGCGGTCGAAATTCAAAATCTTTCTCACGCAAGTCTTTCTAAATTGCTTCTAAAATCTCCTTAACCCCCTAAAATCTCATTAAACTCCAATAAATCAGGATCAATATTAATAAAATCAGTGGATGAGTAAAACAACATGAAAAGTTCGCTTGCGTCGCGTTAAACTGTTTAGAACTCAACAAAGCAATTGTTTTCGGAATTGTTTACTACTAAAATCGATTTGAAATAAAATTCTAGAAAGTGTTGTATTGGTTGATTCTGGATTCAGACAATGCAAATCTACATGACTTTTGCTTAAACGAAAAATCTAGGAAACTATTTAAAAAAAAGTCTTATTCATTTTCAAACTGAAAGTTCTATTTGTTCAGCTCTAATTTTCGGTCAGTACAGTAGTGATAGCTCGATCAAATTGTGAAATGTGTTTGAAAATTTCTGTCCTGAATTTCCTTTGGAAGTACCTTTCGAAAACTTGGGTGCGAATAATTTTTTAAATGTTCAAAATAATTCATTATTGAAAGTTAGGAAACGAAAGCTTCTAAAACATGAGACTAAAAACCTCCTAAACCTCCTAAGATATGAGGATTTTTAAAGCGTGGGATGCTTGATTAATAGGAAATTCAAACAAGGACGAAGTTTTGCGTGCGATTGTAGCGAATCGCTCGAGTTGAAATTTCCTATTTTATTTCAGAAGTGAACACTACGAATCCACGAATCGAAAACATCAATGTGTTACACAACTTTCAAAAATTTTCGAAAGCGACAGTTCGGTGTAGGAAATTTCTTTTTTCTTCATTGTCAAAACAAGAGGCGAAAAAATTAACATTTTGTACCCCGAATTGTCAACAACGCGTCAACAAAACGTCACTTTGTAATGGCCTTTCGTGAGTAGAAAATAAGGTCACCGCACATGTGAAATAGTCATTTGCTCATCAAGTGTAAAAAAAATTGGAAATTTCATTTCGATGGTGTTTGTAAAGAGCTCTAGACACAAGTCACCACAGGAAATACAATTTCAAATTCTCACTCCAATTCTCACTTTTCTGTATGAAATTCGGTTGTGAAAAAGATTTGTCAACTAATTAAAATGTAGGCGAAACGACGTAACGCCCTATTATTCTTCAAATATTTCCGTACACTTATTTATTGTGTTAAAACTATGCATCTGAGCAATAAAAATTAAAACAAAATTTTAATGCGATTATTGCAATATGTTCCGTAGAACAGACGATTTGCATATCAATACGCTCTCTAGCAAACGAACTAGGAAAATAAGGGTGGTAAAAGGTACAGTGTATGCCGTCATAGAAAATTTTCAACTTTTCAAAATAAATTAGATGAAGTATCAACAGCGACGTCTTTTTTTGTGTTGAAAATATTACTCACCGTTTCGGTGTTCGAATGTGAATAATTTGTGATTTAATTGTGATGTCTTTCGTGTTATGCACTGTCATTTTGTTGACCAAAAATTAAATAAAGTTTAAAATTTGTGTTTTGTTGTGATATAGAATATTGCTTTAAAAAAAAATGCGCGGCACGGCAACTCCATTACAAAAAAGTCAGTGTCACATTTGTCAAATTAAAGTGGTATTTTGACTGCGTTAAAACGAAGTTTGTTTGCTAGATAGGGTATTGATATTAGATGTATCCAAACTCTGTCTGTTTGTTTGAAAGCTTAACGATATACGTTCTCGGAAAAATGCTTACGTGTTCTTCGTGTTACAGGTGCATCGTAAGGTCATTACCTTTAAATTGTTTGATAAATATCAGCAAAACAAAGCAATGACAAAATGAAAGAAATTTATTGTGTCCGAGAGGGTAAAGCTACTTTTCTTGTGTTTGGTGATTATATGCGATTAGTAGAGGTGGTTCATCCCTCGATTTTATCTTTTTATGCCTACAATGTGCGTATATATCAAACAACACAAAGTGTTTCAAACTATAAGATCGAAGATAAGTTTTGGAACCATAACAATGTTTACTTACTCACACCGTATAACTGTACTGCATATCGTTCTGAGAAATTTATGTCGAAACAAAATCATGGCGCGTGCAATAGTATGAATCGTTCTTTGTAATAGAATTGCTGGTTTATGTCTCATTGTGATACGGCATTGGCATTGACAACAATTTGACCAGTGAATCTACTACTTCCAAACAGGTTAATACGAAATCTTTTACTTCATTAGTCTGATAACGTAAAACGGCATCATCTACGCAGGTTATCGTTAATTTTGTCGTTGCTGTCGATAACAAAATGATAGGACACATTCAATAAATTGGTTACAGAGGCATGTGGTAATGGTTGCCAATATATTCAGACGTTTAACCTTTCGACAAAAAAAAAACTTTTCATTTGAAGAATCCATTGCTCGGAAACTCACAAATGTTATTGTGTACCTAGCATTCAACTCGGATATCACAAGTCGAAAAGACAGTTATCGAAGCTTGTTGAATTGGATTGACTGTGTGCCACTTGCTGTTAGTGGTACTCAATTCCTACCAAAATGTGTAAACATCTGCTGTGAAATCTAAATTGAAAGAGAGGATCACCTAATCACTTCGCCAACACTAGGAACATTGTTTTAGTTAGCATGGCCAAAGCACAATTCGTCAGTGTCGTTGTCCTGACGCGAAATAAAACAAATAAGCAAAGAAATTCGATTTGTCGTAGTGAAGTCCCGGTTCGTCTCGCAGCTCTCAAAACTCACCAGTTCACGAGAGTTTTGTGATCATATGCGTTCTACAGTAAGATGGGATTTAACACCTAAAATTTGTCATTGCAGAAAGAAACAAAACAATCGAAGGCCTAGATTGGGAGATAAAATCGCAAGTAGTTCGCAAACATACAGTAATCCGTACTTTTAACCCCTTTGTGTAACGTGTTGGTAAATTTGTAAATCAGGTTCAGGACGGGTCAGGCTATTCGATTTTCAGGTTCAGGGCTGGTAAAAACCGATCCATTACAAGGGATCCGTCCCATCTAAAAGGTGGGGCCTAGTTCCAATGGTTTGATTGCTTGTTGTGGAAATGATTCCAATTTTTAGACCCGTACGAAGTACTGGGGTCTTATAGGTTTACGCATACGTTTGTAACACGTCGAATTGGACTCCCTGAGTAAGGGGAAACCTATTGTGGTTGTCTAGAGATGCCAAATCCGCGAAAAAAAAATGTCCGTCTGTCCGTCTGTCTGTCTGCACGATAACTTGAGTAAAACGCATCCGATTTTGAAAATTCTTTTTTTTCCCGTTTGGTAATGTCAAAAGACAGGCTAAGTTCGAAGATGAGTGATTTTGGATCGACCCCTCCCGAGCTGTGGCCCAATAAGTGCTTTACGGTTTCTCGAAGATATCTCCATTCAAACGTTACACTTGTAACTGATACGTCAAATAAAAGGTATTTACAATACCGATCGACAAAAAAAAAGTTTATGGAAATCGGATGACCGACTCGTGAGTTAGACCCCTTGGTGTGAAACAGGCACAGGGCGGCAAGCAGTTTTAGCTTGTAGGTCGGCCAAATTTGAACATATTTCGTTCGTTTTAGCTTTATTAGATAGGTATTGACCGTACCAATCAGGGAAAAAAAAGTTTTTGAAATTATGTTCTCCGGAGCGTGAGCTAGGTCTCTTGGAGTGAGCTCTTATCTGGCTACTCGGAAGTACAGTGAACGTGGTGTATTTTGACAATATCTCGAGTAAATTTTGACCGAATTTCATGAATTTTTTTTTGTTTGAAAGGTATTAACGAATTTAAAGCGTCGGTACTATTTCCGGTCTCCTAACAAAATGGCTGCCGGCGGCCATATTGGATTTTATTAAAAGTGATATAAAGTGGGAAAAATGGTACTTAGAGAGTTAACATGGAAATAATTTGTTATGTGTGTGGTGTTTCAGGGATTCCATATATGGACATCTATATATACCTATATACAGCTATATTGAGCTATATACAGGCATATAATGGCATATTCCTCTGTGAAATGTTTATTTACAGTGAAATATAGGTAAATAATGCGGTATATAGCTGTTTAAATAGGAATTTATGAAATTTGTCTTCGTACGGGGCTGTCTATATTGCCTCCGGCAATTTAGTTGTATATGATAACAAGGCAAAGAGTGGATAATGTAAGTGATTTTAAAGGGAGAATAGTTTTTCAGCAGAGAAGAAAATGAAGTAAGAGAAATGAAGAGTTTCACATTAAAGGCTTTTGATACGAATAGGTGTTTCGTACGGGTCGGCGTTAGCTATGTTTTTACGTACGCTTACTCTGCTATGGGCATATACATCTCGAGTCCTGAAGCCAAAAATAGAATTGGAAACAATTAGATTTGATGGACGACGATACAACTGTGCCGTCAACCTTTAAAATCATAAGATGTTCATATCGGACATCACACATAGACCATCTGAAAACACGCGTTCGGGAGGTGCGGGAAAACTGTTGTATGTACAAACCCGATTTTCATAAAAACGGAGTTGTTTCGTCTCTTCAATACCTTTCATTTGACATATCACACACGATTTTTGAGCGAAAACATCTAACGTCTAACTTGACTCCAAACTTTCGTCGCTGTTTCTGAGTACTTCCTCGGTCGACTGTTTTGATTGTTTTGCCTGTTTTTACAGCGTGTCTCTGGATGTTTTCCCTCTAAAATCATGTGCGACACATCAAATGAAAGGTATTGACGAGACGAAATATTTAATTTTTAAGACAATCAGGTTTGTTCGACAGCAGCTAGTGTCGAGAAAGCAAGCAAAACTGCACATTTTCCTGGTAGGGTCTATTTTTGATAATTTAATTCCGTAAAATTCATTTGAATTTCTTTGGAATTTTGAAGAATTTTACAGAATTAAATTACCAAAAATAGGCCATGTTTCCTACTTTCGCTTTTTTCCCGCACCTCTCTCAAATGGTCACAACCTTCTCTTTTAAACCTATAAAAACGACTAGTCATCTGCTGTCAACTTCGACGATTTGAATGAGCGATGAGCTCCGGCTGGCTTGTACCAGTCTTTTAGTAAAATGCTATGTTGAAACGGTGAGGCGACATAACTACACGGTCAATATCGTCTAAAAAAATTTCATCCAGGACGATAATATCGTCTAAAATTATAAATTTTAAAATATTTTCAGGACGATATTATCGTTTTCTTGACGATATTATCGTTTAAAAAACGATAATATCGTTTTTAAACGATAATATCGTTTTTTTTGGACGATACTATCGTTTTTTTGGACGATACTATCGTTTTTTTGATGATACTATCGTCTAAAAAACGATATTATCGTTCAAAAAACGATAATATCGTTTTTTTGACGATAATATCGTCCTGGATGAAAATATCCGCTGGACGATATTATCGTTATTTTCTTTTTCTGAACAAGTTTATCGTTATTTTGGACGATATTAGAGGACGCCAGCATTTTTCGACGAAAACGATAATGCCCCACAATAACAATAATTCCCAACAATAATGCCCCATCAAAAATGGCGACCATTGTGAATGCATACACATGGACAAGTCAATTTTCTATTTATTTTTGATTTTCGTCCTGGTCGATAATTTTTGGGACGATAATATCGTTTTTAATTTATTAATTTTTTTAAATTTGAGACGATAATATCGTCCAGGACGATAATATCGTTTTTAATTTATTTAAAATAAAAATTCTAGACGATAATATCGTCCTGGGCGATATTATCGTTCTGGATGGTTGTTGAACACGAAACACAAAATCTTGTAGATAAACACCTTTTTATAGACGGCAAATATATATTAAAAATTGGTTCATTTGGTTCCGTAAATTTAAATTTTATAATAGAAAAATTACACAGACTAATTATGAGACGATGCGAGAAAAAAAAAATTAACTCCTAAGTTCCGACACCGTTCCGGCGCCCGGCTCGCATTGCGGCCCTCCGCTTCGCTCCGGGGCAATGGGCCGGTTCGCTCGGCGTGTTAAAACGCTTTTTATGTACAAAATCTAAGTTGGTATTCATTTCGTAAAAAGATGAATTATTTAGGGACGAACTAAACGCCTTTTTTAAACACTGATGTGTAGGTGATTTCCTCTGACAATTGTTTTTTGATATTTTGGAAGAGAATTCGGTTCTTGCTGCACCTCTGAGTAAAATTAAGTCCTGGACAATATTACCACCCAAAACCAAACGATAATATCGTCCTGGGCGATATTATCGTTTTTTTAAACGATAGTATCGTGCTGGACGATATTATCATTTAAGAAAACGATAATATCGCCCAGGACGATATTATCGTTTTGGACGATATTATCGTACAGAAAACGAAAATATCCATTAGATTTTCTAGAACGGTAATATCATCCAGAAAACGATAGTATCGTTTTCTGAACGATAATATCGTCCAGAAAACGATATTATCGTCCAGACAATATTTTAGAATTTTCCAATTTAGACGATATTATCGTCCTGGATGAAAATTTTTTGGACGATAATATCGTTTTTTTGAACGATACTATCGTCTAAAAACGATATTATCGTTTTTTAGACGATAGTATCGTTTTTTAGATGATAGTATCGTCCAAAAAAACGATAATATCGTTCCTGACGATATTGACGGTGTCGAAATGTCCTGCCTCCGTTGAAACGAATGAAGTAAAAGATTTTGTGTATAACAGTAAGGAACACTTTACATAAATTAAGTACCATGTCGCCTACAGTTTCTTTCAACTTTTTATACCAGCAACAATTGGACAAAAACATGTTCTGCTACATATAATCGATTCAGTGAACCAATGAACATGAACAAGCACATCAACGTTCCCATATCATACCTACGGTTTTAGAGTTACATTTTATGTGATTCGGTTGAGTCTTTCATTTAATCGTTTTTCATGAAATTGGATTTTCTTTTCGCTGTGTACTCTTGAATGCACTTTTACGATGACTGCATTCGAATCCAAACATTTGCCCAATACGAATCCATTGATACAGTTTTAAGTTGAGATCATTCATCGCACCAATTAGTGCGAGAAATCTTTTCTCTAAGTTTTTCCAACGTATTTTTGGTGCTTAGTGACAAAAAAAATGCCAGCAACAGCAGTGCTGGTACTATTGGTGTTGTTCTTGTGTTACATTTATCTGAAGCACATCTTCACCTACTGGGAACGTAGAGGAATACCACAACTGAAGCCAACCATTCCATACGGAAATATCAAAGAAATCGGCCGATCGACACAGATCTCCTTGCTGATACGCGATTTTTACAATCAAACCAAAGACAAATATCCGTATTTCGGCGTGTACTTCTTTCAACGGCCAGTCTTGATCGTCAACGATCCGAGCGTGATCAGAAATGTTCTGATCAAAGACTTTAAACATTTCCAGGACCGTGGCATTTTCTACAACGAACGGGATGATAAATTGAGCGCCCACTTATTTTCGCTGAATTTTGATAAGTGGAAAATTTTGAGGAATAAAATTTCGCCAACATTTTCATCGGGCAAAATGAAATTCATGTTTCCCACAATGTTAGACGTTGGCCAGTCGCTGCAACAGTACATATCGGTACAGACGATTGATGGGGAGTGCGTGTTGGAGATGAAAGATATTCTGGCCCGATATACCACTGATGTTATCGGGAAATGTGCCTTCGGCATTGAGTGTAATAGGTAAGTAGTTGCCAGCGAGTCAAGTGTTGATATTGTCGGACTGAAGTTCGAGTATCGTTGTGAACTAATTCTGATGGCTTGGTATTCTGCTCGGAATCTAATTTTTTCTTGTATTTCCAACGTTCTCGTCGTTACCAGTCTAACCAATCCCGATGCAGAATTTTGGCGTATGGGAAAGCGAACCTTCGAAGCGCCAAGACACAAACCAATTATCACATTTTTGATCGGCTCATTTAAGCGGCTCGCTGTGATGATACGAACAAAAGTTATACGGGACGATGTGAGTGACTTCTTTCTGAACATCGTTCACGAGACAGTCCATCATCGGAAAGCCAACGACATCCGAAGGAATGACTTCATGGACATTTTGATTAACTTGACCAATCAGGAAGAGGGATCGCTAACCATCGATGAAATAGCTGCACAAGCGTTCGTGTTTTTCCTGGCCGGATTTGAGACGTCTGCGACCAGTATGACTTTCGTGCTGTACGAATTAGCGCGAAACATGGACATACAGCGGAAGGCTCGTCATCAAATTGTGACGGTTTTGGAACGACACAACGGGGTGCTGACGTATGAAGCAATGATGGAAATGAGCTACATCGACCAAATCATAAATGGTAGAACAAGAATTGAAAGGGTACACCATAGCACTGGTCCAAGCATTAACATAGAATCAGAATGAACTTCGTTGATGTGAGTTAAATCAGGCAACACATGCAAGTCTGATGTCTGAGATACGAGGGGTAATGCTAGGAGAAGTGCTATGGTCATATCGTAAATAATTTTAAAATTTGTTGAACGAAAACTCTCTTTGTAGAAGGAATTCGTAAGAATCCGCCCGTTGGAGTCCTTATCCGCAAAACGACCGAAGATTATCACATCCAAGAGACCAATCACACCGTACCGAAGGATTCAACCGTAATAATTCCGGTGCTGGGCATCCATCGAGACAAACGATACTATCCGAATCCGGACAAATTCGATCCGGAACGATTTTCAGCCGAAAAAAAGGTAGAGAACGACAGAATGTTCCTTGGATTCGGTGATGGTCCCAGGAGCTGCATCGGTTACCGCTTCGGCATGGTGCAGACTCGAATCGGACTCATCAGTTTGCTATCCAAATTCGAATTTACGAGCTGCAGTAAAACGATGGGAGAGTTGAAATATTCATTGAGAAATGTTATTCTATCACCGGAAGGCGGTATGTGGTTGAAGGTCAGCAAGATTTAGCTTTACAGAATCAGGAAAAAAAGTTCCTTTAGAGTAGTGTCTCACCTGCAAGAGATATGTTGTAAAATGCACTTGAATTGATGATTGAATAAAGGAGCTGCTCTAGACCTGTGACTGAAGACTGAAATTACCCTCGTAGCAAATCACTCCGTAATTGCGCCAAAAATTTCAAATATTCGGATTAGAACTCGTACTGTAAATCCGGTCAATTCTCATACAATTTCCCTTCTGTCACTTCTGTCATGAAAACCTATCATGGCGCATGCGCCGATCTCTCCACTGTCACACTCTACACTCAAGTGTGACTTTGTCAAAACGTGTTTTTGTTTACATCGCGTTACAATCCTATCGAAATGGCCAAATTAAGTTGGTCAGAGTTGTCGAAACCGCTCAACCAACATCTGTTGGAGGTGATCAACGGTTTCGGTTTCGATAAAATGACTCCAGTCCAATCGGCAGCAATCCCACTGTTAATGTCATGCAAAGATGTGGCCGCTGAAGCTGTCACAGGTTCTGGCAAAACACTTGCGTTCATTGTACCGACTCTGGAACTGCTGCTGCGACGTCATCGCGAACATCCGTGGAAACAATTTGAGATCGGTTCGATTATCATTTCGCCGACACGGGAACTCGCTGCCCAGACCAGTCAGGTACTCGACCAGTTTTTGGCACATCCGGAAATCCCATTCCAACAGAAACTGCTGGTGGGCGGCAATAATGTGGAGGAAGATGTCCAGTATTTGAAGAAAGTTGGAGCGAACATTTTGATTGCAACGCCGGGACGTTTGGTGGACTTATTAGAGCGAAAGAATGACCTCAATTTGGCCGGTAATGTGAAGAGTTTGGTGAGTAAATGATCGTGTCATCCCGCGACTCCGACAACTAACGTATTCCATTCTAGGAAATTCTCGTACTCGATGAGGCTGACCGACTGCTCGATTTAGGATTCACGTCCGCCATCAACACAATTCTGAGCTACATGCCTCGGCAACGTCGTACCGGATTATTTTCGGCCACACAAACGAAGGAAGTGCAGGATTTAATGCGAGCTGGTCTCCGGAATCCCGTGATGGTCAGTGTCCGTGAAAAGGCAGCCACAAGCACTCCACTGCTGTTGCAAAATTATTACATGATCGTTGAGCCGGAGAACAAATTCGCCAAACTGTTGGATTTCATCGACCAAAACAACATCCAAAAGGCAATGCTGTTCCTTCCCACCTGTGCTTGCGTTGAATACTGGGCCGACGTGATACCGAAGTTCATAAAAGATCGCAAAATCCTGTCACTGCACGGTAAGATGAAAAATCGTCGGGCAAAAATTCTGGAAAAATTCCGTCAAACTCCCAAAGTCCTTCTGCTGTGCACTGACGTTCTTGCCCGTGGCGTGGATATACCCGAAATGGATTGGGTACTGCAATGGGAACCGCCATCGAATGCGGCCGCATTCGTTCATCGAGTCGGTCGAACGGCACGACAGGGTCACGACGGTAATGCACTGATTTTGATACTGCCGACCGAGGACGCGTATGTGGAGTTTTTACAGCGAAACCAGAAGGTTTCCCTCAAATCGGTTACCAGCGAAGCGACCAGGAGCTACGAGGATGTCAACAAAATACTGCACCAAATCCAGATCGACGATCGAACGATTTATGACAAAGGAAACCGAGCGTTTGTGTCGCACATCCGAGCTTACAGTAAGCATGAGTGTAACTACATTCTCAGAGTGGCTGATTTGAATCTGGGACGAATAGCCACTGGATACGGGCTGCTCAGAATGCCATTGATGCCGGAACTGAAGAATGTTGATTCGAGTGATTTTGTTGGACCTGCAGATGCTATCGACTTTTTGACCATCGGTTATAAGAACAAAGAGAAGGAAGCGTCACGGAAGCGAAAATTAGAAATTTACCAGGAAACGGGACAGTGGCCCGGTTCAACCAAGAAATTCCAAAGGAAGACCGAAGCTTGGTCGCTGAGCAAGCAGAAAAAAGTCGAAACAAAGACGAAGAAAGAGGAGAGAAAGGGGAAGAAGCAACTGAAAAATGCAGCGCCCAGTGAGCCGAAGAAAAAGAAACGAAAGGGCGGCTACACGAACGAAGACATTGAGGAACTGGCGAACGATATTGCGATGTTCAAAAAACTGAAACGAAAGAAAATTAGCGACGAAGAGTTCAATAAGCAAATGGGAATCGAGGATAGCGATTAAGAATTGATAAATTGAGGTGAGGAATAAAAATATTTTCTGTTTTCGAATCGAATGATTTTTCATTGACTTGGCGCTAATAAAATGGATCCGAAAGCGGCGTTTTCTAAGTCATAGTCATTGAATCTTTTACTTCTTTTGCTTAAAGCATCGCCTACTGTTTCATACCAGGTTTATTACTTCACTAGTTCTAGCATAGATAACAGGTAAAGCTAGAGTTCAACGTTTATCATTGTCTAGTCAAGAACAGATCATGGCCCTACGTTAGTGAAGGGCCGTGACGCAAGTCCGTTCACACTGAAAAATTTGACAAAAATTTTTTTTCGCAGGACTGAGGAACATATATACACGAACTTTTTGACTTTTCCCCCTTTGCTCCTACTACCCCCAAAGTATTTTATTCGTAATCTGGGCGTCCATACGAGTTCAACGAGCTATCACACGCCTCATAAGGTTAAAATTTGGCCGAGATATTAAATTTCAAAACTTTTGAATTTACCGGTGAATTTGGCTGAAATTTTCAGGGTATGTTAAGGACGTAATTCTAAGAAACTAATTTGAAGGAATTTTCTTAGAAGCTTATAATTTCGGAGCTATGAGCGTTTTGAGGCATTGAGCTATATGACCCATAACTCAGAAAATATAAAAGATAGAAAGTTCGTTTAAAAGACAAATTTATAGAGTTTCAGATTTTATTCGATACGTGTTTCATGGTTTTCCTAAAAAGTCGTCTATTTGGGAGCTATGAGCGTTTTAAGTGCGAGCTATGTCAGCCATAACTCGGAAAATAAGGCAGATAGAAACCTCGTGTAAAAGACAAAGTTATAGAGTTTTAGATTCTAGTCGATACGTGTTTCATTGTTTCCCTAAAAAGTCGCTTATTTGGGAGCTATGAGCGTTTTAAGCGTGTCAAATTTTCGATTTTCGTCAAATGAAAGCTGGAAGATTCAGATCAAAGAGAAAGTTATACAGTTTTGTAAGAAGAATATTTTCGTTCAAACTGCACAATATGATTGTCTATTATCTGCGACCAATTTCTAAAAAATCACAACTTACAAATGAGCTGATATCGCCCAAAACCAGTGGAGGTGTGACGCAAGTCCTGTTATTCACTTACAAAAGAACTGATATCGGTGTAGGTGACGCTTACAGATTCGACACGCAAAAAGGTATGCGTCATAAAAATGGCAGCTGATGAGGAAAGTACGCGAAAGGCTTATCAACAAAAATTTACCAGAAAAATTTTAGGAAGAAAATTATAATAAAAAATATTGCGTCAAAAAGTGGCAGATGATTCGGCTTTCTTCCGTTTGAATTCCATTTTTTAAAGGAATATATTTCCCAATTTTAAAAATTTTCCTTCCTCAACATCTGCCCCTTGTGACGCAAACTTTTTTATTATAATTTTCTTCCTAAAAATTTTCTGGTATGATTTTTGTTGCAATCAGTTTAAAAGTTTATGAGTACGCGATTCAGCTGAAGCTTTTGGATAGAATTAATCCGAACATGTCAAATACGCAGCACGGCTTCAGACTGAGACGTTCGGTAGAAACAAACTTGCTAAATCTTTCCATTATAGCACACGAAGCATAATCAAGAAGAAAGCAACTCGACATCTTCTATGGTGACTTTAAAAATGCATTTGACAAACTTTGGCATCGAATCTTCATTAAAAAAATGAAATGGTTTGGCATTGGAAAAAGAACCAGATGGTTTTTTGAATTTCTTGTTGGCCAGCTGTTCTATGTTGTAATTGGTGATGTCAAATCTAGGACTTATACAGCAACTTCAGGTGTTCCTGCTGGAAGTATTCTTGGCCCAACATTGTTCCTGATTGGTGTTAATGACATTGTGGAGTGTGTCTCATTTGCCCTTCCACTTCTATTTGCGGATGACATAAAATTGTTAATGGAAGTTGGTTCGTCGGCTGATTCAAGACAACTCTAAGCTGACATTGACAACGTTTTGAGATGGAGCGAAAGGAACAGGCTTCCGTTATTAACCTGGAGAACTGAGGAGGGCTCGCAACTGAAACATTGTTTCTAATGGTAAGAGGGATGAGACAGTGAACGGCATAGTGAACGGACGTGTTTATACGTCGCTCTCTGAAAGTGTTTCTTTTGTGCTTCTTTGTGTACATAGATTTGTGATTTTGTCTAGTTTTGTGCTGCTTTTTGATGTTTTCGATGTTTCTTGGCTAATTTTGTGTGGTCAAATAGTGAAATAATTTAAAATTTATTGACAAAATCAAAATCGTTTGCTCGTGAACCACTTTTTCTTTGATCAATACAATTCTTGTACAATTCTATTGTTCTCTTTTGTTTACGGACATGTGCTTATGAACAGCGATGATTTTGTTTGGATTTACAATGAAATTTCTGGTACAATTGTTGTACAATCGTTCGAAAGAACTCTTCGCCGTATGGCTCTATGTCGGGACTCTTAATGAACCTGATTCTAATGATCCACGGATCTCTTGCCTGATGGCTCATGATATTATTGAATGTGTAAACTATCTAATTGTTATTTACAGCTGTAGCGGTACTTGGACTTCTTTTGAGCAAAACTAAGTTAAAATTCATATTGAACAGTGAATTTGGTTTGTAAGGAAAATTTCCATTGGAAATGCAGAATGATATTTTTATCGGTACAAACGGTACAGGCTTTGTACAAGACTTTTTGTTCTTTTTCATATTCAGACATGTGCTTCAGTGATTGTAATGCTCGATGATATCGTTGCCTTAAAAATTTCACTGCTGTTTCTGTCACTTTCATCATTAAATAGATGAAGTAATGTGTTGACAAAAACATACTCAGGCAGAGCCTGAGGAAATAGATCTTTGCAATCGGAGGACATTCCGAGCTACACCGTTAGTTTGGGATAGTCCCATACAACAGCGAATGTCTAACCCAACCCCAAAGCCAGTACAATGGGCCCAAACAGAGGCCCCCGTGCGTGCTCTACGCTAGTAGAGCGGCTTACTTTAATAAAAAAAAAACCTGGAGAAATGCGAAGTAATCACAATAGCACGAATCAACGATCCGCATTACGTTACGTACTTTATGGGGGATCTTGTCGTTGAAAGAAAGCAGGAAGTTCGAGATCTTGGCATCCCGGTCGATGTGAAGTTTACACTTATCGCACACATGGAAAGAAGTATAACCAGGGCGAGACAGTCAATGGGTTTTATTAAGTCTGTATCAAAAGGACAGTTTGGCACAAGAGCATTGGTGGTGCTGTATAATGCATATGTAAGGTCATTCCAGTTTTGACCTTACGTATGCATTATTGCGTCAGTTATTTGGGACCCGTACCAACAGAACTACAGCAATGACATCGAGTCAGTTCAAAAACAGTCTGTTATGTATGCATTGGGAGACACAAACCGTATTCCGCCGTACAGACTGGAACCATACGAAGAGCGATGTAAGAAAATTGGACTGGACAAATTATCTACACGCAGAAAGATCACAAATGCTCTAATAGCATACGACTTGTATAAGAAAAGAATCAATGATGTGATGTGATCAGAAGACAGCAGCATCGATCGTTCACAAATGATAGACCACTGGCTGAAGTTGTCTACGAGACGAGACGAACCGTTGGCAAAAATAATCAGACTAGTGAACAAATATAGTGGTCTTATGGTGTTAAGTCGTAATGAATTTAAGGCGAGAGTGAAAGGAAAAACTGAAGGAAGATGACGAGGTTGTGGATGGCGAACTTTTAGGTTGATTGGATTGATGTTATGTGTTCATTTTGACTGTAAAGACTGTTGGTGTTTTAATTTTTTCAAAGTTTTGACTAGTAATTTAATGTTTGTAAAACTTGTAAAATTTGTATACAGCTGATATATTTCTGCGGTGAATAAATGAAATTGAAATTAACTCGAATTTTGTTGGATAATTTCGTTATAAAACAAGGCATCAGAACAGTCGGAGCGTTTGCTGCGACTTAGCCCCGTACGACCCGTAATCCTATTTCGTCCGTAAGCATAATACGTCCGTAGCCGTAATACGCCCGGAACCCTAATACGTCTACAACCATCTAATGCGTCTGTTACCAAAAGGCAAGTCAAGTTGGGCATGGTCAAATTTACTGAAAGTGTTCATTTTTAAAATTGCGCATAGCGCAATTACGAAAGCCCGTACGAAGTACCTCTCAAATAAAACCAACAATTTACGACATTATTTTAGAAACCCAAAATTTTTTGCTAACTTTCCATTCAGTATTCAATTATCTCTCAAATGAAACAAAAACAATCAAAATCGGATGAGATTTACTCGATTTATGTGCAAAAAACCACTTAGGGCCGAGTAGCGGCCTTAGTCCAAGGGCCCAAATTTGAAACTTTTTTCGCCACGTTCTTTTCGGTATTCATTTACCTTCCATAAAAAACTAAAACTAGCAAAGTCGGATGAGATTTACTCGATTTATGTGCAAAGAACACTTAGGGCCGAGTAACGACCTTTGAGCCCTCCCAACAACCGTTGCATCTTACCCAAAAACAATGTTCAGCAACTTTGTTCTACTCGTGAATACCTTTCATTTGATATATCACAAGCAGCTATTGCGTGCGTATTTCGGTAGATATCGCCGAAAGACTGAAAAACACCTATAGGGCCCTAGCTCTGGAGGGGCCGACCCTACCATGCCCATTTTCGAACTTGACCTTACTTTTGTCGATACCAATCGGGGAAAAAAAGAATTTTGAAAAAAGGTTGCGATTTACTCAAGCTAGAGGGGTCACAGACGGACGGACGGACGGACGGACATTTTTTTTATTGCGGATTCGTCATCTATGAACATAACCAAATGCTTTGCCCTTACTGTCTGCTTCCAATTCGACGTGTTACAAACGGAATATTAATCTTATAAGCCCCCAGTACTTCGTACGGGGCTAAAAAGGATCCGAGAAACGTTTCTTTTTTCAGGAACACACCACTTTTGCAACTGCAAACAATGATCATTGAATTACATCTGTAAATTGGATGATGGTTTTGTATAAGTGGAATGATTGAAATGAACTTACACTGACAGTCTCAGCCGTCGAATTATATTAAAGCAATAAATCAATGAAATGAAATCAGATCTTTTGTAAGTAAAGTACTTGCGTCACTCTATCCTCTTTTAGGGGTTGTTAGAGGTTTTTGTCTGATATCATTTCTTTTGTAAGTATGTTTTGGTGAACTAAATCTTCTTCTTCTAAAAAAAAAGAACTAAATAACCTGATGGAAATCGTAGAGAAACCACCTCGAATCCCAAATCCTGTGAACTACCATGAGAACAGGTTGTCCATGTCAAAAATAACCCGATCACATCAAAAAACCTGATGGAAGTTCATAAATCCTAAAGAAACCACCTCCAATCGCAAATCATAGAACTACCATGGGCGCCGAAATTTCGTTTTGCTGCTGGATGGATTTCTAACGGTATGATGAGGATGAAATAATTCTCATCAGTAATGGATTCCAACTGTACTCGTTCCATGTGTCCAAGGTTATCGTATTTTCTTAGAAATGTAACGGATTCTTCCTTTAGCTCTGGATCCTTTTGGAATCTTTTTTCCAAGAGCAGGAATCGCCTTATGGCCTTATTTGTGGAGTTGCCCAGCACTTACGGTTCTTTTATACAGTATTAATAGATCCGAGAATATCCGGATATCGTAGAATTTTCGCGACTTTTTTTTGTCTTTTTGTGACTTTCCGTGACATCACATTCAGAAATCCCTGAAAAGACTTGAGGGCATACCACTAAATATCAGGCTGATTTGACGAGAGACCTTTAATTCATAAGTTAAATAAATCAGCAGTAAGATCAGCAGGCACAAAGATTGAATTGAATGAGGTTGGCTATGCAAATCGAAATTTGTTCATTCCATAAAGTTAACTGCTCCTCTCGATGGCCCTACTTTTACTTTCAAAAAAATTAACCGTTCCAGAGGTCGTGGGATGGCATACTGACTGTCCTGTCCTATTAGTAATCACTGATCTTGCACCAACTACACCAACTCAATAAATCTGTTTATGCGACGACAAAAAATGAAGCAGAAAAAGATCTCTCAACTGACCAAAGTAAAACGCATCGCGACTGAGTGTGACATTTTCTCTTTTTATTAAATCTTAAAATGCTACAAAAAATGGTTGAGAGTGGGTTAGTTAAAGCGACAAGTTAAATGAAAACGAAAGCATTTTCCGCGAAAATCGAAAGTGAAAAACCGAACCTAACACATTCCTCGATCTTGCACACGCTTGCGTGGCGCACATCGAATGATATTGTCCACCCGCAATATCATTTCGGCTGCTTCCGATGCGGACAGCAATACCTGCCGCTTCACCACGAATGATTCGGTGATGCCCAGCTCTTTCATGTCGCCAGTTTTACCATTTTCCATGTCCAATCCGGTGAACTGTTTACCTTGAGCGTGCGATGCACGAAGTTCGGACACCAGTTGTGATGAATCGTAGCCGGCGTTATCGGCAATGGTTGTTGGTAGTTGGAGAAGAGCTCCTGTTAAGAGGGGAACGAAAAAGGTTTTAATTTCTTCAGAAACGAAATTCTATTTCCTGGAACTTACTAGCAAAGGCTTCCATGGCAATAGCTTCCTTGCCCGGTGTTTCGACAGCCTTTTTGAAAATGGCACAGGCCATCAACGCTTCCGAACATCCACCACCATAAACAATGCGTGTCTCCTTAACTGTAGCAGCCAAAACACACAACGCATCATGAAGGGAACGATCCGCCTCGTCGATAATTTGCTGTGTGGCACCACGAATGACAATTGTACATGCTTCTCCCAACTTAACGCCGCTGAACTTCAACAGAATGTCTTCGCCAATCATCACCTGTTCGATGACATCGCATTCGCCCAACTTGACCAATTCGGGATTGTCGAATGTTGAGACGATTTCGCCCCCAGTGACCAGGGCCAAACGTTCGATTCCGTCGAAATCGGCATGCTCGATGGCCATAACACCGGCGTCGGCGAACAGTTGTTCGGGGTAGTTGTAGATCAATTGTCTGTAAGGAGAGAGAGGGTTCCAATCAGTTTGTCAGGACTCCTACACCTTGTGTCCCGATTGGGCCAGAAAATGCTTTGTCAGTCAGAGCAGCCAACTCACCTGTTAATGAATACGTTGCACTTGTGTGACAAGATTTTGTTCACTTTGTCCTTCATCTTCTCCTTCTCAGCCAATTCCAAATCGGCAATGCGAGCCATTGAGTCGACTTTGATGGTCGAACCGAACACTTTAATTTTGTCGGTGTCCATGGGAGTGTTGGCCAACAGGATGGTGGCTTTCTCGATGCGCTTCGGCTGGTGAACGCCGGGTTTCTTGTCCAACAGAAAACCATCGTCCAAGAAGGAATCTTCCAGTGTACCTCCCGTTTTCTTGATGATGTGAATGGCTCTCAGGTCAGCAGATCCTTTCAGGCGTAGCACTGCATCGACGGCCAATTTTGAGAAGAATCTGTGGGAAGCAGACGATTTCAGTTGGTCATGAACTAACTTCAATTGGACACAATGGTCGCAACAGGCATAATGAACGGTGGACTCACTCTTTGTGTTGACACAGAATTTTCGAGCTCAATGTCGTCCGGGCAATGTTCATCAAATCCTCTCTGAACGCATCCACGTTACTTGAATGGTCCTGAGCGAACTTAGTCAACGCGTCCAGCGCAACTTCAACAGCCTGTCGCCATCCGGCAATGATGGTTTGCGGATGCATTTTTTGTTCGATCAGTTTTTCCGCCTCGCGCAACAATTCGCTGGCTAATACTGTAACCGATGTTGTACCGTCGCCCACCTCATCGTCTTGGACGCGTGACATGTTCACCAAAATTTTAGCGGCCGGATTGTCGACACCAATGGATTTAAGGATGGTGGCTCCATCGTTTGTGACTTGAACGTCTCCACTGTTCCGGCCGTACGAGACTAGAATTTTGTCCATGCCTTTCGGTCCAAGAGTACTCTTGACCAAATCGCCGATTGTTATTGCTCCGATGAACGAGGACATGCGAGCTATTTCGCCCTTTTCCTCCTGGGCCTCATTCTTCAGAATGCGCACCGGATTCAATGACATTTCCTGCGAACAGAAAATTGCACAAAATTCGTTACCAATGTGACAGATCTCGTCATTTTGCCTAACAAAAATCGTTAAAAAACACTGAGAACCATCCAGAACATACACCTTCTGTCTCACGTGGTATAGGTTAGAAAACACCCGGCCAAACGAACGCAATATTCGCACTCATTCACACAGACTGGAAACATTCATTTGAATGTCCGACATTTATTGATTTATGAACACTGTTTTGATTGATGTTATTCGCAAATTTGAAGCAATTTCTTACCATTTTGATTGATTTTAAGTGAATACGATACCGACAACGATGATTCAAAAAGACACAGAAAGCGGAGAGAGTGTTGAATTTATGAGAGGACGGAGAAGGCGGAGAAGACAGATCACGAAAATAAAATGGAGATGTGAGCGGATTGTCCCAGCACGAATAATTGATGCGTAATTGCGTAGAAATCAGAGAGATGGGACAGATGCCGTTTATTGTTTCAAAGGTTTCAAAGTGACACAAACGTACAAAAAAGACAAAAGACAATTTCTTTTTGGGTTTAATTTAGCCTCCGTTTACGTGACAGATCGTGCCGTAATTAACTAAGAAAATTGAATCAAGGTTCTGAAGGAACAGTTTAAGGCGGGTGAACTACAAATTTTGACAATTTAGACATGTCTTGTTAAACACAAAAATTCTTTTCATATTTTTCATATCTTGAAGAAAAACATAGCTTACGCCGACCCGTACGAAACACCTATTCGTATCAAAAGCCTTTAATGTGAAACTCTTACTTCATTTTCTTCTCTGCTGAAAAACTATTCTCCCTTTAAAATCACTTACATCATCCACTCTTTGTCTTGTTATCATATACAATTAAATTGCCGGAGGCAATATAGACAGCCCCGTACGAAGTCAAATTTCATAAATTCCTATTTAAACAGCTATATACAGCTATATTTAACTATATTTCACTATACATAAACATTTCACAGATAAATATATGCTATTATATAGCTCTATATGCCTGTATATAGCTCAATATAGCTGTATATAGGTATATATAGATGTCCGTATATGGAATCCCTGAAACCCCACACACTTAACACATTATTTCCATGTTAACAGAAACTCTCTAAGTACCATTTTTCCCAAGATATATCACTTTTAATAAAATCCAATATGGCCGCCGGCAGCCATTTTGTTAGGAAACCGAAAATAGTACCGACGCTTTACATTCGTTAATACCTTTCAAACAAAGAAAAATTCATTTGTTTTCCCTGATTGGGTCAATACCTATCTAATAAAGCTAAAACAGACGAAATATGTTCAAATGTGGCCGACCTACAAGCAAAAACTGCTTGCCGCCCTGTGCCTGTTCCACACCAAGGGGTCTAACTCACGAGTCGGTCATCCGATTTCCATAAACTTTTTTTTTGTCGATCGGTATTGTAAATACCTTTTATTTGACTATCACTTACAAGTTTAACGTTTAAATGTCCGGAGATATCTTCGAAAAACCGTAAAGCACTTATTGGGCCACAGCTCGGGAGTGGTCGATCCAAAATCACTCATCTTCGAACTTAGCCTGTCTTTTGACATTACCAAACGGGAAAAAAAAGAATTTTCAAAATCGGATGCGTTTTACTCAAGTTATCGTGCAGACAGACAGACGGACAGACGGACAGACGGACAGACGGACATTTTTTTTCGCGGATTTGGCATCTCTAGACAACCACAATAGGTTTCCCCTTACTCAGGGAGTCCAATTCGACGTGTTACAAACGTATGCGTAAACCTATAGGACCCCAGTACTTCGTACGGGTCTAAAAATAATTATTTTTATCAAGTTACCATTTCAAACAATCTGTGATGAGTATGTTTAACAAAACCCGTCTAAATTGTCAAAATTTGTGTTTCACCGCCTTCGAGATCAACTTAGAAGTGTCTTAACCCGTTCTTTCAGAACAATTCAATTCACCAAAGTTCTGAAAGAACAGGTTAAGACAATCACGAAGGCGGGTGACATCAAGTCTGATGTGAGACACACTAATTACATATTGTATGAAAAGTCAACTGAAAACAATTTTGTTCGTAATATAAAGTTTCGCAGTTCTATTTGGCGCCACAGGACAATTTTGATGCGACCGCCTCCGCGGTAAAATCGAAAGTGTGTTACCCTCTTCTTTCACGACATTGTCATACAACGAAGCGTTGAAAAATATTTTTTATTCACTCAATATTCAATTTCTGACGCACACCTACACCATAAGGATTGATTTCCACTTACCAAAAAAGTGCTCAGTGTGAGAGACAAAATTTAGTTTTTTAATTTTTTGCTTTGTTTACTTAACAGCTTGCTCTCTAAAGGAGTACTTTTTGTTGAGTGGAAACAATACTGAAATTCTATCTCAAAAATTAATTTTCATTCACATCCATTTTCCAGTCGTTTTGACTCCGTTTTCCTGAAGAAGAGTTTTAAGAGTTAGAATTAAAACAATGTAAAAGTCACCGAAGCAATAGAACAATAGAAACGGCACTAAAATGAGAGTATAATAGTATAGAGGCAAAGTGGACGACTGCGAATTAACTTAATGGTCATGGTCATTGCAAAAGAGCAAGGTAAAGAGCCATGAACTGACATTAAGTGGAATTCACACGTACTCCGTTTTGCCTCCGTTTTCCTTGACAGACTTGTTTTCACAATAGAAAAGAAGCGAGTTATAAAGTGCTCCGTGTGAGAGACAAAATTGAATTTTTTCAATTTTTGCTTTGTTTATTTAACAGCTCCCTCTTTCCTGGCTGAGTTGTTACTGAGTACTTTTTGTTGAGTGGAAACCATACTTAAGTCTGAATTTACAGTTCGTTTTCATTCCGTTTTGCCTCCGTGTTCATAACAGTTGGCATTTCATACAATAGAGCACATTGTTTGATATGACAACTGTCACGTACACAGAGGCAAGACGGAATGAAAAAGGCCGACTCTGAGGCTACCCTAACACCAAAGTATATTAACAGTTTGTTTGAAGTCCAAATTTTGGACGGTTTGGACCGTGTGAACGGTGTGAACAAAAGACTATGAAAAAACCACTGGGAATTTGTTTCCACTCGATTTCGATTCCCAAGCGCAATTTCTCTGTTAAAATTGAGTGACATTTATGACAGCAGCTGAATGTTTTTCAGTGCAAAATATACTCGATAGATCGAACTTGGGATCTAGCAAAACATTTAGTGAAATTTAAGTAAAACTTGCCAAATGAGTTTATTCGACTCTGCAACAATTGTTCAGCTGGAAAGCATAGAGATTCTATCGTCCAACTGTCAAAATGAATCCCAAGGTTTGTTAATGTTTTTGTCAACACACTTCGCCTACTAAGCAAATGTTGTTATCAACGACAAATCCATCTCTGCAGAAACATTTCATGCAATCCAATCCTTCCCATTCAAATGCACCCTGTGCCCGCTGAAATTCAATGACAAACTGACCTTTCAATCGCACGTCCGCGACCACTTTAAACCGATTACATGCGACGACTGCAAGAAAACGTTCATTGGCGACAAACAATATTCCTATCATCGGAGGCACGTACACGGAACGAGCACAACAAATGAATCTGGACAGTGCGACGACGGTGCTGCACGGATGACAGTCACCCGATTAAAAGTGAATTCTCAGAAGAAATATGTCGACGACGACATCGATTCGGTTGAGATGGTAGCTGCAAACTCTGCATGCGATATCTGTGGTCGCCTTTTCATCAACGAAGCGGCAGTTGAACGTCACCGGAAAACCCATTCGAATGAGGGCAAACGATTCATCTGCCACATTTGCAACAACGGATTCAACAAGAAGACCAACCTGGAGTTCCACCTTCGCATCCACACAAACGAACGGTAATATCCAACAGGTTCCACTTCACTTCCCTAATCTCACAATTCACGCACTTCGTTCCAATTGCAGCCCGTTCAAATGCGACCAATGTCCGAAGGCTTTTTCCCACATATCCGGCCTCAATTGTCACCGGCGCATTCACACAGGCCAACGGTGAGTAAATCGAATAATGACGCGGTGCCTGATGTCGTGTAACTAACAAATAACTGTTTTACAGTCCGTACAGGTGTCCATTCTGCGCGAAGAGTTATGCACATTCGACGGATCTGAGGCGACACCGTCGAACGCACGGACAGGAAGAGGCACGTTTCAAGTGCGATCTGTGCCAGAAGACTTTCTTCGAAAGGAAATTTCTGCGAACCCACATGAGAACGCATCACCGTGATCAAGCCACGAGCAAATCGGGCTCGGATGCAAGACCAACAGCGATTGATAAGTTTGAGGAATGTATGAACATTGAGTACGTTGACTATGAATACATACAGAGCGACTGAATGAATGGAAAGGCTGTTGTTTTGACTCAAGAGGAATTTGTTGGAAATGAAAGGAAGATTGAGACCAAGCCTCGGTTCTGGTGAAGCGCCGTCAGATTGAGCTATTGGCACAGAAAAAGAGTTGCAGAAGAGTTACAGCCGTTGTAACTTACACGTTCAAAGGGTTGCAAGTCGAGTGGTTTACGCCTCGGGTCAACAGTGTTTTTGTCAATTGGGTAATTCACATGGCAGAAAGAAGTGATGATGACAGAGGAAAGACAGGGTTGAGTCTGTGCTTTGTGATTCCTTCTATGACGAAGCTGATTTTGCGCACGATCGCGAAGGAGGCAGGAGTGCACAGAATTTGAATCAGTTATTTGAATTCTTCGCGTAAATCGCTGATTTGACGAGGGACTGTTAATTCCTAAGATGGGCTAAGATTTGGGAAAGTGCGCTGAGATTTCCAACGGAAATCCCGCTTTACCGTTTCACTGGAAAAACAAGTCGGTTTTGAAGTCTGGTTTTAAACAAACGAAAATACTTTGCTGAAGCTCAGAAAATTTATTTTTCCTTTGACAAATGGGAACACTTACACTCTATTATTTACGTAACGAAAAGGCTCAATTCCACAGCACTTTTTCAAAACTTGACGCAAAGGCTAATGGAACGATTCCAGTTAATTTTTCATTACAAAATGTAACACAGATGCTCGGTCGGTTGATCGGTCGAGTCGAGTGTACACTTTCCCTTTTACGAAATAACTAAGCGTAATTTCTGTAGATTTTGTTGGAGTTGGGTGCAAATAGTCTTTATATGTCTATTTGCACCCGGGTGCAAATAGCATCTACCTCTCACTAAATCTCAAGCGATTTTTGTAAAAACTTTTTTTCCCTGAAAGCTATTGACAAGACGCCTAGTTTGAGCCCCATATGAGTAGCCTATCAGGATACCTTCTCCCTGTAGAACCGAGCGTTATACTTGCAAAACTACACCAAATGACACGAAACTAAATTTTTAGAATATTGTTGGTTTATTACTTAAAATCACCTCGATCAAACACATCTTTCGTCTTGTCAATACCTTTCATTTGACTTCGTACACAATATTTGAGCGGAAGCATTTAGAGATCTTCCGGGAACCCGTGTTTTGCTTGTTTTTGACTAGTACTAGTTTTACAAGCATATCTCTGCATGTCTTCGCTCAAAAATGGTGTGCGATCGACGCACTTCAAGCATTAGTGGTACTCTGCAACTTGACAGTGTGTCACACATTTGATGCAAAATAGTACTCTATTTGGCAGCTGTGACAGCTGTCGATTATGACCACGTTTGCTTGGAGTTTGCGATACATCAAATGAAATGTATTGACGATACAAATCTAAATATCTAAGTCTTAGGAAAATCGAGTTGGTCGACCAGTAGTTTTCCTGTTTTCCCGCAACTCATCGAAAAAACAGAATTCAAATTCTCGTTGGTGTGTCGGGTCTGCTGACGATTAGAAAAAAAAAGACAGATTTGTTACAGCAAAACATAGCTAACGCAACACTTTCCCAAATATAGTCTATGAAAAAAAATTAGCTGCCTAAATGTAGGCTGTACATAAGCAAGCACGCAACATTTGGGTTACGTTATACCAACGCACTTCAAGCAAAAGTGCTATTAATGACAGCTGCCAAATAGAGTACTATTTTGTATGAAATTTAATTCCCACTCTTTTTACAGTGTAAAATTTTGTATGGAGCACTGTCAAGTTTCAGTACCCTATTTAGAGTACCACTTTTGCTTGAAGTGCGTTGGTTATACGCATCATTTAGTGTATGTACGTATATTGTACACTTTGTTATTTACAGCAAAACAGCGCACAACAAATAAAAACTATTAAATTTTGGGAAGGTCAGGCAGATCGCCATTGTGCTGTGCCAGCTTTGCATCTTTTGGTATTTCCCGAATTATAAGCGAAAAACTGAATCTGCCTAAAATTGACCCTTCTAATCTCCATAATGTTCATACAGTTGGTTCTGCTGAAGGAACAAGCAATTTTTCGGTAAAACTGATTCAATTTGTGTTAGAAAGTACCACTGCCACATGGCTGCTTATAGAAATTTGTTAGGCGCAATTTATCGAGGCACAAAACCTTTGATTTAAACATTTCCAACACTGATGAAAAATCAATAACATTCTGAAGACTACATCGTTCGGAGCCCTTCGCTTGTTTGTCGCTAACTGTTCGTTTAAGAGATTATCGGCCTGCGGAAAGAAAATACGGCAAAACCTATCTCACCTATCCAGAAGAAACCCAGAAAAACTTGAAAAATCCTTCAAATTACTCAAATTCTAGAACTGATAGCATGGTATACCATGTAAAGTGATGGAACTTTAGAAACTAACATAATATAACATTAACAATCCCAAAAGTCCAGAAGGTAACCCAATAAAACCTCAGATATCCTTCATAATACTTACGTTCTAGAGCTGGGAACATATTGTGCATGTGCAGTGACATAATTTTAGGAACTGACCCACTACCACCTCAACAGTTCAATAAATCCTGAAGAGAATCCAAAAAAACCCAGAGATTCTTCAAAATCCTTAAATTCTAGAACAGGGAGCATGTTTCCGTGAAAATATGAAACTCGGTTGTTACGCCTTGAGTTACTAAAATTTACAGAAAATACAACTTTAGGTCGATTGAAATAATAATTTCGATGTATTTTTACATGAAGAACATGTGGTGACTTCACTGTTACGGACATATCTCCGGAACGAGCTGCCCGATTTCAATAAATAAAAACCGAAAACGTAGCTCTTTAAATTCTCTATAAACCTTTAGAAGAAAGTTTTTGCGAATTTACAGTCTTTCTATCGGTTTCAGAGATTTTCCTTTGAGAAAAAAATATTTTTTGACTTTGACCAATTTTTTCCGCCATTTTGGATTCAAATGTAAAAAAATAAATTTCACCAAAAAAAAATTAGACTTTTCTCTATAAATTATCCTTTGGAAGTGGATTGATATCTCTTCTCGCTTACGAATGAAAAATCATAGAAATAAAGGGACATAACGGCCGCTCACCAGAGAACCATTGAGCTGCCGTCTTGACCCCACATCAATTTAGAATCAGGAATCGATACGGAACAACCTACAATCATCGTTATAACGATTTCCAATGATGCACGAATTTTTGCCTAAGCAGGTCCACTACCAGAGCGAAGCGAGAGCCGCAAATCACACGAGTTTAAGTTTCATTGAAAACATGTGCCACTTTTTACCGTGTCATTTTATAGACAACGTTTCGAAGATTTTCAATGAAACTATCCAGAATTAAATCATCAATGAAAGATTTATTTGACCGTTCTAGTAGTTCTTCTTCTATTCTAAATATGTTTTTGTGAAATGTTATTATTATGTTATTTGATTTTGCCTTGTAAACAAAACCAGAAAAACAGAACCGAAATTAAGAGCGAAGCGAGGGCCGCAATTCACACGACTCGATTTTAATTGTGCTAATTTAGCACAAATTCTGAGTTCTCTCGTGGCAGGCTACATCACCACGAACATTTATCATTGTTACTCAAAGCCAACACTTCTCGACACAAAACGATGGTCCCATTTTTTCGCACAAATTTAGCGTTGTATCGATTCGTCTTCAGTTGAAGCTTATCCGATACACGTTACTCACCTTTATTCCACGTCCACACCACTACTTCAATGACGAGTACAATAGTGCTGACAATCCAACCATAAACGATAAAAATTGGAAATTCGAGTCTATCAGCCAGCTGCTTGTCTACTACTTTGTTGCGAAGAGCCAAGCTTATCATCTTTTCCACTTCATCGGTATCTTCTTTTAACCATTGAAGAAGCAGTCCCGAGCTGTGCGTCAGATGAACAACTTCGTTTATTTTGTCGAAAAAGAGAACCGCTTCGGTTGCTGGAAACGTGCAAAGTGTGTTTGACACGGTGATACCAGTATCGTAAAAGCCTCTGATGTTCAGTCGTCTTTGAACTCTAGAGATTATGTCGATATCGAGATTGCTCATGAAATACGCTGTCGAGGTGTTAAACTTGAAAAATTGAGCTTTGAAATTGACGACTTCCATCGCAGCAACTTTATTGCTCCAATCTTCATAGATGGAACGATGAGATACCATTTCAAGAATTGTTTCCAACCATTGTGGTATGGCTGCTATTGTTAGCGGTGAATTATAGATGTCAGTGAGTGTCTTAAGCTGGGGCTGTAGTACCGGCTTGGTCAGATAGCTTTGCAAACTGGACAGATAACCATTTACGACCACGAACCCTATGAATGTTAGCGGTCCAATTATGAACGTTTCGGCACGAGAAAGTCGTTGATAACGGATGGAACTGTTGTCATTGATCAGAAGTTTCAGAACGTCCATTAAACTTTCAAAGAAGAAAGTCTTCTGCTGTTTTATGTACCGGCAGACAGTCAACAAGAGTACGATTATGACTATTGCACCAGCCGAATAGCCAAAAAGTTCGTTCGTCGTCAAAACTCGAAGATAAGCGTAAAAACCCGAATATGGTTCAGGTTCGGGAACAACGATATTTTGTTGCACTACCATAAATGGGTATGCGGAAGATGGGGACAACTTTGTAGAGACGAAATCAAGTGCTGGCACGATGTCAATTCCATTCCGGAAATACTCGTCGAAGCTTTTGTAGTTGACGTTTTCGATTCGAAATGTCGCATTCATTAACTGAAACGCTGCCAGCCAGAATTGTTGGAAAGTTTTGCCAACAAATGGAGCCACTCGGAATTCGTATTCATGGTAGTTACAGTCTAGGCTTGGAAAAAACTCCGCGCACGTGCCTCTGTCTGTTACGTTTATCACTTCAAATTTCCCAAACGAATGGTAGGTGAAAACATTTAGCGAACTTTCAATGTTGGGGTAGGCCGCAGCCAATACGTTAACAATCAAGTGGTTCCTGAACCATAGCAAATGATGTCGTACGTCCACCGTTGTCGTGATATTATGAAAAAATATTCCAATCTTCAGATTTCGGTTGGATTGGTGAATTTTCTTTAGCTTTTGAAGTAAATTCACGTTTTTTCCGAACGTTGAACTCTCCGGAACAACAATCATGAATGAGCTTTTACTTCGTATTCCTTTTAGACCTTCCATACCTGTTAGTTTTCCGCTTGTACTCGTAAAAGTAAATGAACTTTGAGGATGTACTCCATTGCCCACAAAACGATTGATATCGACCGACGAGTCCACCAAGAAAATGTTGTGGTCGAACTTGAAGCAGTCGTTTAGATCGCCAATCAGTCTGACTTCCTGAGACATAACGGTGAGTAAGTTTACCACGGATTGAATTTCCATTGATTCTGAATGAAATTGTATCTGTTACTGACTCAAGTCAATGCGTAGCCGCAGCATAGTTTTATAAAAATGAAATAAATCGACAACTAAATTGTTCGTCAATTAAAATCAGTTTATCATGATTCATGATATAGGAGCGATCGTTCTGATTCCATTATTATAGGTGTGCATGCATACTGGAAGTGGATGAACGATTGTTAAACTCTACGCAGTGTGGATAGTGTGGACATTTCACGAAAAGTTTTTTCTCATTCCAAATTCCACCTGAACATTTACCATGACAATATCAAGTGCTAGTAATGTTGGGTGTGAGCGAAGCTTTTAAACAAACCTCTACCGACCAGACCTGACTAACAGGAAATGTTTTATTAAAGCAGATGGAGGTGTATCGTGGAAATTATACATTTTTTAGGTTTATCCACTCATCCAATACAGTTCATGTCAACAGAATTTGTGTGAAAACTTCCTTCAGTTTCTTTGTCACTCAGTCTCATACAATGGCACTGCTTGTGCGTACTTGTACTGTTTTACCACTATCACGCGCGTACATGTGACTTTAAAACCACTATAACATAAGCAGAGTGTTTGTATGAACGGACCAGCTGGTAAAACAGCTGAAGCAAACTAAGAGACAAAGTTAGTTGACTCGAACTGTAATTGCAGTCAACAAAATTACTATTCGGCATTCTGAACCAAAGTTGCAGCCATATTTGCATTGCTGAGACAGTTTTTCTTATTAACCCCCGTACCTTTCATGGGAGTAGGTCTATATAAGCATCGAAAGAGATTGTTCCTCTGTCCGAATTTTTAAATTTATTGGCTCCTTCGTTTGACCAATTTGATTTCTTTACAATGTAAGCCATCTCCGACGTCCGACTGGGAGAGAAATACTAGTAGTCGAAATAGTTCCACCGTAGTTCTAGGCTTCGGTCACATTAGATTTCAAACGATGACCCTACGAAGTACTCACAAAGAAAACATATTACGGTCGTTACCGAAAGACTTCTGACAAAAACCAGTGTGCTCAGTCATCGATTTTGAAAGTTAAAATTTTTCTCTAACTTTTCTCTGAAAGGAAACGCATGGAGAGAAAGCAATGTGAAATTTTTATTTAATCAAAATTTTGAGAGCGAATCTTGATCGACACAACCATTGTTATCATTTGTCTTTATCGTCCTCTTGTGATTTCGTTTCCACATTAGTCACCGTAGCTTTATTATCGGCTGACGATTCCACCAGCTTGTCAGCACGGTCAGTATACTTTAAGAAATTTTCAAGAATTGTGTCTGGATATGTCTGGATCATTTGTAGAAAGGGAAGAAAGTTTCAATGAGAAAATGAAAGGAAACATCGGAACAAATGTGTGAATCGAATTGGAAGCTCGATATGTTCTTATAAAGATGGCACTGCTGAGCAAATCCGTTTTGTTATAACCTTGTGTTTAGCTCTACAGTGTTATTCCAACAGAGATAATTTCAGTTTAATAGCAATGGACCCTTTGCAAATTTGTAGCCTACATTTAGGCAGCAAAACATGCTTTTTTTGAACCAAAGTTTTTTTTTGAAAAAGTAAGACCATTGAAGCTCGCAAAAATGTGAAACTTTTAAATGAAAAATTGGTTTGAAGGTGATAACTTCACCCACTTGGAGAACCTGTGCAGATTATGTAAATTTATGTAATCTGCACATTCTCCAAGTGGGTTAAGTTATGACTCACAAACCAATTTTTCCTTTAAAAGTAACAGATTGTTGCGTGCTTTAATGGTTTTACTATAAAAAAAAAGATTTTTGTTCAGATAAATCATCAAAAAACGAATATTCTTCCGCCTTAATGTAGTCTATAAATTGGCGAAGGGTCCATTGCTCTTAATTTAAAAAATAAAAGTTTTGGGAAATTTCTTTACATGTTATCTGTTATCGATACAGATACCGACAACGAAAATAAACAACAACCCCTTTAATAATGCGGTCTTATACAGCGAAACGTATGTTAAAATAATTGAAGTAAAAGATTTGAAAATACTTTCATCGAAAGAAGTTCCAGATCCGATAATATAATACTGCGGATATGCTTTCCCTTTGTGACATATTATTTACAAAACACAATACTCAAGCCTCTCCATTACTATTACATCTTACTTTATGATGTGCAGCACAATATCCGACTCCACATCCGGCCAAAAATGAAGGCTTCAAGAAAGGATTTTATTTTTAGAATAATCATCACTCTGTTCAGTCATTTTCTATGGCCTCACCAAAACATACACAATTTTCTTTGAACCATGTGTATGCTGAAATGATACCCACTGATGTACTATCTTGTGCGTCAATTGATGTCCTAAAACTGTTGTCAGTAATTTATTCATTTTCGATTGATAAATTTAGCAATTCAAATTCTAACTAATCTAAAATCAACAAAGTAAATTTTTTGACTTGCAGTAGTGTTGCGAGGCAAAGACGACATGATTTTGGGTACTGCCTCTCAACCGTGCTACGAACGCCTATCATCTCATTTGTTGCCGATAACGACTTCAAGTATAAATAACAAGCTCTGACCATTGCGGTCTTACATATTGCAAAAATCATGTTCAAAACAAATGAAGTAAAAGATTCAAAATTGAATGAAGTAATCCAAATACGATGAATTTTTTTGCATATATATCTAGCCTACATTTAGGCACAGATATCAATTAAACACCTAACTTTCCTCAGAGAGTATTTGCATGCTTCCAGGTGTGGCTCAGAAGGTACGTTAAGCCGATGGTCCGTAGTGCACTTGTTATTGGCCGTAAAAGGCTGTTAGTGAGCCAGAAATAAAAAAAAATGAAATCGATTGTTCTTAAGAGGCACCGGTATCTAGCTGAAATTGTTGCCTACATTTGCGTGTATCAAAAATGAAATTGATGACATCTTTTCATCAGAATCCTTTTCACAAAATGTACAACCGCCATAACGACGACGAATGCGTTAGCTTTAAATAAAAATTAGTTTTGGTTGTAGTCGTTTGAACAACGTGAGCGATTTAACAAAATTTTCATAAACTGCTCACGTTTCTCAGAGCCGGTTAAACTGCTAGAACCAAATCGATTTTCTTTTGAAAGCTAAGACATTCGTGGTCGTTATTGCGGTCGTACATTTTGGAAAATGAGTTTTGGTGGAAAGGTATCATAAACTAAAATCCAGTATTTAAAAAACTCCCAAATGTATACTTTCGACAAAGCATCGATGACTCTTAACCCATAAAAATAGTTTTTTGTGTTTCTGTTTTGGACGATTGTTTTTAGGCAATTTAACGAGTTGTGCATTCGAAAGTGCCTAAAAACAATCGTCCAAAACAGATACTCAAAAAAAATTTCATGTAAGGAGTCGAAAACCAGAGAAAAATCTCAAAACTCGCTCATTTTCAGCCCCGACACATGAAAATATATTTTTCATCCGTGCATAACTTTGAATAACCTTATTTTCTCCATTCAAATGCAGTGATATATTGGCGTTTTGTTGACGCTATCTCTCTGATGACAGTTAAAGTGAGAAAATTCTTATTTTTCAACTCTTGTTTTTCGGATGGGACGAACAACAGTTTCGCATCTTTGCAACTGTCATTTTGTTTGGATTTTGAAAAATGGTGAAACAAATTCACGCCGCGCACGTGAGAAAAATTATGTGTTCACCTTGCTTCGCTCTGGAAACAAACTCCTATTCTCTCCTCTCGGTAAGCAAATAACAATGTCTGACTCAAAACCACTAGAAAATTCGATATTTTTTTCACATTATTTGGAACCTGATCGACATCAAACTATTTTTTCATTTGTGTGGGTGTGCGATGTGATTAACCCTATTTCCTTCCCTCAAGAATCCATAAGGAAATTGTGTTTGGACGACGATTGGTCAAATGACATTTCTAAGGAGAGAAAAACGGCATTTTGTATCCAGTGGGGAGAAAATAGAACTTTTGTCACTTGAAATGTCACTTTGCTTACGTTTTCGAAAATAGTCTGGCGAATTGATGTTACGTTTTGTGGAGAAAAACGGTAAATCATTCCTCGCACATATGAAAATCGTTCACCTCTGGGATAAATAGGCAATTTCAACTCGCTTCGCTCTGGCAGAAAATATCGCTCTTGTAAACATCCTGATTGAACATCCTTCACAATAATTGTTCCGATCAAACAGAAGTAAGAAAATTGTTACACCTGCCATCTACAGGAGGTTAAAGAGCTATCAACAACTCAAACCATGGATGAAACATGAAACAGTAAAACTTATACTAAGCAAAATGAGTCCAAATCGGTGACTAATTGTCAGCAGTGAAGTTCCAGTTAATTTTGCATGAAATTCGCTTGATTTACAATATATTGTCCCAAGATTATAACCGAAACCGTTGATATTAAAATATAAACAAATTATCAGCAAAATAGAGATAATTTTGGTGTATTAATCTTCGATGGGAAAAATGTAGCTAAAATCAACATGCAAATTAATTCGCCACAGAAAATGAACCCATACTATCCATACGCGAGGTGTTTGTTGGCTGAAGTTATTCATTTGTAAGAATTTCATCGAACAATCACATCCAACCATCGAACCGTGTTCCTTTCTCAAATCGTTGCTCCGAGAATGCAAACATCAAGTGATTCTGTAGACGATAAACGAGAATCTTTAGATTTTAACAAACGCGTAGATTTCCACAATGTGTGTCCGCGAAGTTATACCATTGAACGATCGTACTGTGAAATCGTTCAGAAGAATAAACCGCAAAGCAATTCCGTTTGTGGAGGTGAGATGGTTGTTTTTTGTCCGACTAGACTAAAGGGTCATTTTAGTTGGTTGTTTGCTTCTACAGACATAATGAATCTACGACTTCTTTTGACTTGAGAATTTTCAATGAATTGAAACCAATTCTTTTACTTCATGTGTTGTTCAGACATGATGGCATAAAAGGTAACATTTACCAAAGCAAATCGTTTATTGTGGGCCTTTGTTTTCGATAACAGATGAATGTAGAAAAATCGATTCTTCCGGATCTCACAATGTTGATGTACATTTTTCGACTTTCTTTCGTCAACAGGAATTTGTCTTCTACTGGTCAGTGGATTTCACGCCGGATGGGGTGTCTGGAGAGTAGAGGTTCGAGAACCATGGTTTTCGTTTACTAATTTGGATCTTATAATTTTCATAATGATGTCGTGGTATGTGTTTGCGGTTATTGGATGTGTTATTGGGGCCGTGCTGGTCACGAGAATGCGGAAGAACTTTATTTACGTGAGAACCATTAGGAATAGTATATTACATTGGAGGCTGCGAAAGTAATTCATTACACACAAGCTTTGGTGACTGTATTTTCAACCAGGGTTGAGTTTTGTATTCCAACCGAAGGCGAGGTTTTCAACTATACTTGTTGAGTGTGCTTTTTGAGCAACAGGCGTCGGAAAATATCCTTCGGATCTACCTTTGTCAAAAAAAAAACAGTTACGGAAGCAAGTGTTTTCAAGTATCGCAAGGCTGTTTCTTAACTAATGAATTACGTAGCAACCATCCAATATATTCTGGTTTACTGCCCGTCCCATGTGAACGATGAATATCACAAAGCAATTCACGTGAAAAGAACCGAAAACATTTGTCACGTAATGGCTCATTTTTGCTGGGGGTCAATTGCTGTGTAATGGTCACCTTTCGCATGGGGCAGGCAAGAAATTCATTTTCGCTTTTCTTAAACTATTTCTCATCACTAGTGCACTGGTGGCATTGTAATGGCAGTAAGCAGCATATCGTTTATCATATGGTACAACAATCACATTGCCATTATCGTCGGTCGTTGCCTTGCTGGCTTAACGCACGGTATTGTTTACAATGCAACCATAACCCATGCGGCTGAAAATGTTGTGAAGGAGGTTCGAGGAATGCTAATGTCGACCATAAATTCGCTGATGTTCTGTGGAGTTTTTGTATCAGCGACGGTAATTTCAGCAGTCAATTATGGTGAGGTTGGCGCATTCAATAGTGATCGAATATTGGGCATGTTTGGCCTTTCGTTTTCGATGCTCGGAATGTTGTGCACTGTGTTCCTAACATACGAATCGATTCCGTATTTGTTGCGGCGCGGCAAAGACTCGGAGGCAGTGGTTAATATGTTGAAACTGAGAAATGAGTCTGTGTTGACGGCAAAACTGACAAACGATTTGGACGAACTGAGATTGATGGTGGTGCAGGACAAGAAAGAAAGTCCAAATATTTTCACCAATGGGAACGTATATGCGACAGCGAAAATGGTTGGAGTGCTCACGCTATCCACGCTAACCAATAACTGTCTGTTGAACTTAATCATGATAACTCTGACGAAACGAATATTCAATCCAGACAGCCATCATATCTCCGCCGTCTTATTGACAGGAATCCGATTTGTCGGCTCTTTCGTTCCGATTTTTACCACAGACTTTGTGCGACGAAAAATTCATTTCACTCTTTCAGGAGTCGCTTGCGGTTCATTGATGCTAGTGCTAGCGATCATTGTCGTGAGTGTTAGTGAATTCGGATCTAGCACTTACTGGATTCCTGCAACACTATGCATAGCAATTCAACTATTCGCCTCGTTCGGTATCGATCCCATCGAACATTTATTGCTCGCCGAAGCATTTTCCACCTCGAAAAAGGCTTGGTCGATAGCATTTGTCGCAATTGTCGAATACATTCTGCAGATGGTGCTCATTAGCATTTTTTTCATTGACGGAATTACTTATTTGACGACGGTCACCGTACTATTTACTTCATCCGGTGTAATGTTTGCCCTGATTTTAGTGTTGTATTTGTCGATCCCAGAAACGTTAAATTTGACCATTAGCGAAACGAGGGACCTGTTCCGCAAATGATCGACCATACGTTTTGTGATAATTTGTTGCACCTCAAACTGAGTTCCTTATCGTATTTTATTGCATTGCCATGAATATATCGGCATTAAACACTGTTTTTCGGAGTATTTTACCGAACACTAATTCTGCCATAGTATGCGATATGCGTGGCGTCATTATTATCTACCTTAGAGTTATAGCCCGACCCGAAGGAAATAGCAGTATTTCCACTCGTAAAAATAAAAATTTGGACCAACGGACGTACACGGAAAAAACGGAAAATGTCAATGTACGTCTGATTCGATCACGATTTACGTGTGAGTCGCAAATACTACATCTCCTACGTAGTATGTACATCGAAGTCGTGAAATTTTACGTCTAAATCGTACAATAAACGACTGAGTGAACCATTGGTTTTGTACGTTGTAGTTGAGTGAGGACAAAACCAATGGTTCACTCAGCCGTTTATTGTACGATGTAGACGTTGAATTTTACGACTTTGATGTACATACTACGTACGAGACGTAGCATTTGCGACCCACACGTAAAACGTGATCGACTCAAACGTACATCGACATTTTGTGTTTTTTCCGTGTACTGTGCTTTACGTGAATAGACAATGTAAGTGCATATTTCATATGAGCGAAGCGCCATTTACATTGCCGTATCACATAAACATTATATGGTGCACTCGTGCTTTGTGTAATATACACGGATGTATAACGCTGGCAATATTCCCCGATATCGCAATGTACTATTATGAAGCTTCAGCTTTTCTGTTTAGTATGTCCCATGAAGGAGATTAATTTATGATTAAAAGAGGATAAGCTTTTGGAACCGCATAGTAAGTAGTGTTGCTAGCATATCTCGCCCTATGTATGTATGCCTAATTGGACGTCTTTCGGATGTTAAATCTTCATGACAAATTAGAAATATTTTTCACAATAAACGTTGAATTTGGAGCCATGTGGTGTTTTTATTAAATATCCGGTGGCAGCTCGAGCTCAATTATTTCTACACTGGTGATATTAACCTGTCACAAATGGCAAGCTAGAGTACACGGATCGAATCTGTGACTTCCAATGATCGAACATTTTCAAGAGATTTATGAGGAATTTTCCGGGTTTCTTTTTGGGAAAGTACCGATACCAACGCCATCTGGCCTAACCAAAAAAAAGTTGTTCCACAAAATGTCGTCATAGGATGACGGGTCAGAAAAAAAAAAGATTATTGAAAAAGACACATTCCTTCAGGAGATATTTGACTTATAATTTTTTCATTATAAATGGTTTTTCCGGCCGGAAAATCGATTTTCTATTTTCCAGAAAAAAATTTAGTTTTATAATTTTTCACCACAAACAACATGCGATATCGAAAAAATTAAAAAGTTGCAAAGCGAGCGGAATGACACATGCAACCGTACTATTAGTAGATTTCGAGCTATTTTGGTCTGAAGTTTCGCTGGTCACTAGAGTGATCAGGGGTTGCTTCATGTGAGAGTACTGAGTGTGTGGTGTTATGTATAGTAAAATGAATGGTTAAAGAAATGAAGTTATAGATTAGTGAACCTAGGAAGTCCCTTTGTTTATCTTTCGTGGTGGTTCAACCACATACCGCCACTTGTCTGCAAGAATAGTTATAAATCGGAATTTCATTTCGATTATGATTCGCTAGACTTGTTCGTGTTCAAATTGATATGTTGTCCCTAGAGCATTGTATCATGTACCACTGTCGCCATGGCCTGATGAGAAATGGTATTTTTGAACTGCATATGAATGCAAAACGTCGACAGACGCATTTAATTTTCTCTCAGATCGAAGCAGTGGTCAAAGGTCCTAATGAAGAGATTTTTATTTTAACACACGACGTATTCTAGTACTGTACTAGGTGCTTTGGTCCAAAGACGATGTGCAGTAGAAATGTGTATCAAAAATAGCATTCAATTTGTTTAAAACAGCAGACGCAAAGGTTAGAGCTGTTGATCAAGTAATTCTGCGTCGAACAAAAAATATCTTTTCTACCTGCCCCATGCGAATGTTGTACATTACATGGCAGTTTGCCCTCCACATGAATGATCACATGAAGACTAATTTTCGGTAAATTTTACGAGAATTTCATTGTGATGACTGTCTTTTCGACAGTCAGTGAATACCTCGCCTTCGGCTCGGATATACAAACTCTATACACGTCGAAAGCATGTTTGACATTAATACTGGCCTAGTATCACAACTGTGATGACTGTATGTCAGACTACAAACAGCTTCCAAAACGGGAGAGTTTCATTTAAGTGTGAGACGAATTAAAGTTCTTTGGAATGAAGCAAAAAAAGCGTTCAAAAGCATTCCGACTACGATATGCTAGTGTGAAAATGAAGTCACCTTTCTCACTACTCGCTATCGCAAAACGGAGGTGAATTAAGCTCCAAAATTTCTTCAGTAATCAGATAACAGCGAACTGCGTTTCCATTTAAAAGTACTTGAACGTGTTTGATGTTAGTTGTCGATATCGAACATGTCTGTTCATATCTGAAATTAATATCAAACTCTCAGCTCGGATTATTCGCGGAAGTTGTTAGTATAACGCACATCGGATACTCGGAATATTGTAATCAATATTGTCCCTTCAATTAGTTCGCAATCGCCCATTTTCGTTTCCCATGCGTGTGCGAGTGAAAGTAACAGAAAATCACCCAGTCAATCGATCAGAGTGAATTTAAATATCACTTTTCCAATAACAGATAATTGATATCGGGGTCTTATCAGCGTACTCGCTATAGCAATACGACATCCACCGATAAACTGAAAATTTTAATTCCATGTCGTACAACAGTTTATTGTCAAGTGTTGTGTTGTACAAACGAGTGTAAGATATTCGGCTCAGACCATTCAATTGCTGAAACATTTTTCGAGGACAGAATGGCGCAAAGTGATCAGAAACAACACATAGACTCATCAAATACTGTATTCCACACACAGCAGCAGGTGTATCACCAACAAATTATCATAGAAAATGCGGTGAGAGATGTGGATCTATCCTACTGCGAATTTCATCAGAAGAACAAGCCACAAAGCAATTCGGTTGCGGGAGGTAAGAATGCACATACAAGTGGTCGTGTTCACTTTATGAAAATTCAGTTCTGGTTAGTGTGTTAACCAGACACCGTAAACTATAAACTTCCACTTCACTCTCGTTTCAAAGTATTCCTGCAAAGCTTCCCCTGGTGGTATAGCTGTGAGATGATATTAACACCTTTAACCGTTGTGATGTGAGTTATTTATCAAGAGATTAAATGGAATATGTTATGGGCGAGGAAAAGAACAGCGTGCTGGTGCAAGATGTACAACTACTTAAAATATTGCTGTTGGCGAATCAACTTACGTATAGACCTGATACAGACGACTATCATCTGTTATCGATAACAACTGCAAAAAGAAAGCTCTGATCTCTGCTTAATGCGGTCTTATATAGCACAACAACGTGTTCAAACAAATGAAGTAAAAGATTTTAAATTCAATCTCTTGAAAATACTTCAATCAAATGAAGTAATAGATCCGACAGTAGAACTGCGCATATGCTTGCCGTCTATGAAAGGTTAAATCTCTCTCGTTATCAACAGCCTTGGAGTCCTAGAAATGTTTCCACTTAGTTTAAAGTGTGATGAAGCAATTTTTCGTCTGTCTATTTAACTAGGTATATTACTGCTGTTCGTTAGTGGAATGCACATTGGTTGGGGAATATGGAGAATTCTACTGACGGAACCATGGACATTTAACGTATCTGATGTGGGAATGGTTCAGTTCCTTTTCATGTCTTGGTTTGTATTTGCTGTAGTTGGTTCAGTAGTTGGTGCTGTTCTTGTTACCCGCGTTACGAAGAAGTCCATCTACGTAAGTAATGAATTGTTTGAATACGGTAAAAGCTTGAACCCAAAGTGAATTGCTCTATTTCCCGCCAGTACATTGGGGGTGCCCTGTTAGTCCCCAGCAGTATAATATTTATTGCCTTGAGCAAAGAATACAGAGCCATAATTGCTGCAAGATGCCTTGCTGGCTTCGCACACGGAATCGTTTACAGTGCCACCATAACTCATGCAACCGAAAATGTGGTGAAAGAAACTCGTGGAATGCTTTTGTCGAGCATAAACTGCGTCATGTTTTCCGGAGTGTTTGTGTCCAGCACATTGGTAGCTACCGTATCGAGTGATTACACTGCGGACATGACTGGTGTATTTGGCATAATCGCACTGGCGGTCACCGTTTTAGCGGTCGTGTGCACCATTTTTCTGACCTACGAATCGGTACCGTTTCTGCTCCGACGTGGCAACGAATCCGAGGCGATTATCAATCTATTGAAACTGAGAAACGAATCGTTTATGACACCGAAACTGACTCACGATTTGGAGGAAATGAAACTGATGGTTGGCCAGGACGTGAGGGAAAATGCAAATATTTTAGCCGATGGAAATGCGTCCGTGACGGGCAAAATGATTACTCTGCGAGTCCTAGCAGTGATGACAAACAACTTTATGATCAATTACACCCTGATCAGTATGGTGGCATTGCTGTTCGATTTGGATAATTATCATATGGCGCCGGCGGTTTTGTCCGGATCTAGATTCATCGGATCACTAGTTCCGGTATTTTCGACCGATTTCTTCAAGCGCAAGTCACATCTGGCCGTGTCCAGTGTTACATCCGGTTCATTATTACTGGTATTGGCCATAATTGTCGAAACCGTTTCGTTTGCGTCGTCATCGTCGTACTGGATTCTCGGTGTGCTAAGCATAGCATTTCAATTATTCGTTTCCATTGGCATCGATCCTTTGCAACACTTACTGCTCTCTGAAGCATTTTCTACGTCCAAAAAAGCATGGTCAATGGCCTTGGTCACATCAGTCGAGTACTGCCTTCAAATCCTATTTGTCGGACTTCTATTTCTCCCTCCAATGACTGCCTTGCGACTGAATGTGCTACGATTCATTACAGTGGGTATAATGTTGGTGTTAGCACTGTTTCTGCAGTTGGCTCTTCCTGAGACGTTTAAGAAGTCCATCAAAGAAACAAGAGACTTGTTCCGGAAGTGACTTCGTTTATCCCTCCCACATTCGAGTTTACTGTTGCGGCGAAAATAATTTTCTTTTTTGAAATAAATTTACGATTTGTGGGACACCATCCGACAATTGTAGACAAAAAATTTTCACTTGAGTAACCAGAATCAGTCGAACGAAGTCACCGTATAGTCAACTCAGTAGCCTCAATTTCAGGCACGATCACAGCAACATTTTCATTTTCTCTCATTCAATATTTGAACTTCGGAACAGCCGGACAATTTCTAAGTTTTCCTAAAATTTAAATTTTTCCTTTTTTGCATTTTCAAAATGTTGTCTTCTCGTTTGGAAGCGGTATTCGATGAGTTTTTAAGCAAAGTGAAGGAGGAGTTTCACATGGCCAAGACGGTCGATGGTGACCAGAAAAAAATTCGGAAAAATTCAATCGCCCCAAATTATGGCTACAGAGACGAAAAATCGAGTCGCCTGGACGACCATCCATCGTTCACATTCAAGAAGCGGAATCTACTGCCCGGCTGGTATGCACCATTACAGAGCCTGTCCACCGAACTGAAAACGAAATTCCCCAAAAAGTTCGACAAATACGAGAAAAATCTCACCAATGTGGGCATCGAAGGTCGCGACGGGAACATTAACCGGAGACCGGATGAACTTCGCGACTATCGCAAACGTGATCATCCCGCCGTTCTAGTGTCAAATGCGGAACCGAATGTGAAAAAATGTATTTGCAAGCATCACAAGACCTACGCGGAACATATCTACGATCTGCCGGGCAAGTCAAGATTCGCCAGAAATTCGCAAAATTTTAGGGTTGAAGGAACGATGATGCGGCCCAAAACTCACGCTGGTCATCCGGCAAAGAAAGTGGTTCCAATGTCTGCATTTACGTTAACATCCGTCTCGGAGACTAATTCAAGCAGTTAATCATTCAGATTTCGTTGTGTACAAAAATTGTTGTCGTAAATAATAGAAACTCGTAAATTGATCAAGTCTTGCGCGTTTAATTCTATGCTAGACCGTCTGCGAGATACGACATACGTAGAAAATCATCTTGGTGGTGAGAATTTGGCCAGGTAAGTCTACCATTTTCATTCCATTTTACCTCAAGTCACTGAAGCCAATTGTGAAGATAATTGGACAGCAACGCAATAACGTCTCTTCTACTCACTTTTTCCGCTGAATTAACAATTTTCCTGTTTTACGAATTCTACACATTCTCTTGGTGATATTGGGAATAAAGGAAAACCATCGTGGTGTAGGTTGTGGACAAACATAAGACGCACAGGATTTTTTCACTGCGTCAATTTATGTGTTCGCAAAGACTCACTTTCGTTAAAGCAAGGTTCTGAAAGAACCTTGCGTTAAAGAAGGTGATTTGTGAAGTCTAAGTCTCCATCTCAAGAAAACACTTTTTGTTCTTCAAAGAACTGTTCACCTTGCTTTGCTTCAGTCTTAGGTTGTGTCTTAAAGAGTGTCAGTGTTGTAAATGGTGAGACACTGAGTTAGTCTATGAAAATGACTGAGGTTACGCTAGAAAATTACTATGCAAAACCGTCGCAAATTAATTTAATTTCTTATTCACATCAGGGCTGTAAACTTTGGGGAGGTTACACAAATTGCCATTTTCTTAGACATTCGGGAACACGCCGTTTTCATCTTTCCATACCACTCCAAAAATGTAACATTACGTCGTTTGCTCCTTTTGTTTCAATTGGCGCTTCGTGTGTTCCCGTTTTTGCTGTAAGATAATTTTTACCATTGCCAGAGCTTTCGCGTTGCTAATCGTAACATGACCAATGAAAGTTTAAACCAGGTATGGTCTATTCATACAAACCGGAGGACATAGCGATTTTATATAAACAAACTCATCTTTAATGAGAGGTGAGTTTCTTTATATGAAATCGCTATGTCCTCCGCTCCATACAAAGTTTGACATTCGACCATACCTTGTGTAGACGTTCATTAACCATGACTTTATTGAGTATAGCCACCGTAGTTACTTTCTTGCTCTGACTCTGACTCATTCTTTTCGCAACATCGAATTGTCATTTTCTCACCTCAGCCGAAACTTCTGTGGTCTTTATTGTGAAATAGGTATTCGCTCACAGAGCCCGAGAAAATGAAATTTCCTCCTTTTTCCCGAGGTCAACACAACGTTTTTCACCACAAAAAATCGCGAAGTCTGAGGTGAGAAAATGACTATTTTCTAGCATGCGTTGAAAAAAAAACGTTGTGTCGGTAAAAAGCAAGGCTGTAAACCTTGAAGATGTCACGCAGATCGACATTTTATGAGATACGCGGGAACACACCACTTCTGAAGATTTTACATATAAAAAGCAATTCACCACATCGTCACGGCGACCAAGGCTGTATACTTTGGGGAGGTCACGCAGACTGCCATTTTATTAGATACGCGGGCACCCACCACTTCTGATGATTTTACATGTAAAAATTTTCACCACATCATCAAGACGACGAGAATCATCAGAGTAGGTGAATTTTTGTATGAAATCAGCCATTTTATCATCAACTGTGGTGTGTAACCCGCGTATCTGTATCTGCGTGACCTCCCCAAAGTATACAGCCTTGACGGCGACAAGAATCGTCAAAGGAGGTGAATTTTTGTATGAAATCCGCCATTTTATCTTCAACTGTGGTGTGTCACCCGCGTATCTGTATCTGCGTGAAAGTTTACTGCCTTGGGTAAAAAGGAGGAATTTTCATTTTCTCGGGTGACTTGTGTGTATGCAGGAAATTCCCAATGTTTTTTGTTTCAATTCATGAGTGCGGTGTGACTAACCTTACCTTCTCCTCTTAATAAACCATGACAAAATTGAGTTCTGTTGACGATTGGTCGAATGTAGGGATGAGCGGGTTGAGGTTTTTTCAAAACCCGCCCTAACCCGACCCGGCCCGTTATCCGTTTCTGAAACCCGACAAATTTTTAACCCGCCCGAACCCGGCCCAACCCGATAAAGATATATGAAACCCGCCCAAAAACCGGCCCGCCCAGTAAAATCTGTATAGAAAATTCTAGCTGCGCTGACAGATTTCAAACTATTGTTAAATCGCTGAACGTATTAACGACTCAGTTTTGGGGTTAGTTTTTCGCCAATTGATCAGAGACAAATTTATGAGTATCATAAACACCAGGATTACACCTAACTTTAATAAATATTCACGCCGTAAGTGCGCCTTCTATTTAAAACATACAGTATAGCGGGTCATTTTAACGCTTAGTGTTTGACATTTATTACAAGACATCAGCGTAACATCGTCTAAACGTCACTTGTAATTATTTACATTTTTAGCGCACTAATGGGATAATAAGGGTATTCCCGAACCGAGTTTAGTTTTTATACTCGAGGCTAAAAAGGCTAAAAAATGAAATTTTAAGAATTTGGCGAATGTGTCCGCCGCCGCCGGTGTGATTCTTGCTTGAATAGAAAAAAAATTTCTCGATATTTGGAAATTCCATATCCTACGAAATATTGTGTTGGTAAATGGAACATTTACTCTATGGACGCGATTTTTTAAAAAAATTTCTAGTGTTCACTAAAAATCTCACAAGTTTGTCTGGAAATTTTTTTCCCCATAGTGAGCCATACAAACTTAGTAGTCCATAGAGAAAATGTTCCATTTACCAACACAATATTTTGTAGGGTATGGAATTTCCAAATATCGAGAAAACTTTTTTCCATACAAGCAAGAATCACTTGTCGACTGTCACCGAAAACAAACTGCTAATTTTTAGCGCGGGATCTTAGGACTTCGGTGAGAGGTAATTCACGCCATAGGTCCTCCAAAAATTTAAATTTTGGCAACTGACAGTTGGACAAAATACTGCTGACTTCATGTAACTAATGTCAAAAACTGTGCTTAAAAAGTCCTGATATGCAATGAATGTACATAGAGTATACTTTCATGGCCGACAACACTGCAAACGTCAACAAGTGTTTTGTTTCTGTGTCTGAATTTAATTATACTTTTTGTAGTCAGAACTGACCAGAAAAACATTTCTGTTGACTAAATCTCAGTTATGAAGTGCCACGGTCGCCGGTAAAGTTGGAGTTCTCGTATAATCATCCAATAAACCAGCGTTTTCGTGCGGCTAATGATACGGTGCTCGTCATAACCTCACACTGTGTACGTGTATAAGCATACCAGTGAAAGACAGTGACAGCTGGATCCACCAGAAATTCACGACGAATATTTTGAGAACGTGTTTCAGTGAATTTTTGGACGCTGTAAGCGGAATTTCTTTGCGGAGAGACATTAGGAAGGCTTGTCGAGATTGGTACTCTTCTTAGTGGTGTGTCACTACCAGGACTCTTAGTGGCTTTGCCTCACTCGCCAGCTTTGTCCTTCGGCTGGTTTATGGTCTAAAAGTTTACTCAATGATGTGGCTAGGTCCTATTTTGCTTCTATATGAGTAAAATGATCCGGACTATTCATAGAGCTTAGGCTTTCGGGCTATAGAGTGGACAAGGTCGACGGATGGATTGGTGGTGTTATGCTGCTGAGAGATGCTAGTTTTTACCGGCTTTTATTTTGATTCCTCGCAGAGACAGCATACACTCAATTAGTGTACAGCTCTCTGAATTTATATCCGGGGAATGTACTCGATGTTGTGCAAAACTCTTTGCAAAGGGACGATATGGTCGCCGTGTCGGGTCGTTGTGCTATTCAGTAGTGTGTCATAATCTGGACAAGCTGTCACCTTGCCTTTTGCACCGAAGGCCCTCTTCTCAAAGGTGGCTGGTTCGTCAGTCTAATTTGGAAGTAAGGGCTTTTGGGCTAAATAATGGTAAAGTTTGGCGGTTGGCCATTTGGTGGCACACTGTTGAGTGACGCTTCTGCCTGGCTCGGCTTTTATATTGGCTCACTGCAGAGAAAGCTTACGTTCGAACGGGCTAGTCTGATGAAATATGAGACTGGACCAGGTTAATATCGAGCGGAATGTAAATCACAGGCTTTGTCAATCTCAATGACAAGGACTGTGATTCGGGCGACAATGTTGCCTTACTTGCTTTCATTAGTGTAAGGCCTAAGGGGTGAGACGCAGCCGTCCTCCCAGTGGCTTTCTGACAATCACAATCTAATGAAGCGAGGTTGACGCCAGTCACTCTTTGCTTTCTGCCCTAGAGATTAGCTGATCATTTTGGTACCTAATCATAGGGATCAGTTTGCTCGCCTGGAGTGGCTCGTGTAGAGCGTAAGGTAATAGGTTGAGAAGGAGTTGAGGTCCTGAAAAGGGCTTCAAGATTTTAATGATGACAGGGTAGTACAAAGGATCCCATGATCTGTGTGCATTGATCAGAAATGATCACCCTAACTGATGAAATAGGGGAATAACATCGTGATTATCGTTCTAGGCATGTAAATAGCTATTACGCGTTTCGTCCTTATTCTCTACGTGGATTTTCATCAGCACAGTGAATACTTTCATGGCCGATGTGCACTATGTTTTGAAATGGAAGGCGCACTTATGGCGTGAATTAATTTTTCAATCGGACTTATACTAGTGATAAACGTAATTTGATTAATTTTTGGGATTGAAGACTGAAATTCGACGGATTCGACACGCAAACTACGATTGAAAAATTTAAATTTACTTAACTCGTGATATACTAATACCATTCAGTGACACTTCTGTCAGTATCTTACACTTTTAATTTTTTTTTTAATCTTTTATACTCTGTATGACAAAGAATTTAACGAACGACAATCGAGTCGACTTAAGAAAAACTCTGTTGAGAGTTCTAAGTGAACTAATATGACTGAACGAATCATTTTTATAGTCATTTTAAATACGTCGGGTTAATTCGGGCTTTGATTTCAAATACCCGCCCAAACCCGGCCCAACCCGAAATTCATTTTTTGAAACCCGACTCAGAGCCAACCCGAACTACTCACAACCCGCCCGCCCAAAACCCGACGGGCCGGATCGGGTTTGCGGGTTACCCGAATCTTCGGGTCAACCCGCTCATCCCTAGTCGAATGACATTTCTAGTGAGAAAAGTGGAGCTCTTTCGCTCCCGTGTGGAAAAAAGTAGAATTTCTCTTACGTGAGCTGTCACTTTGTTTATATTTTCAAAAATGTTTTAACGAATTGACGTTTTCGTTTAATGGATTACAACGGTTTATCACACCAGGAACACATGAAAAACATTGTGTTCACCTCTGAGAGAAATAGGAGTAAAATTACACAAACATCGCTGTTGTTGTTGAAAAAGAGCGGTCGGAAAATAAATACTTTCTCACCTGAATGGTCAAATTATCCCAAAATTATCACATTTTAGTTGATTTTTCTTTTCATATTTATTTCGTGGACAAAAACGAATTTTTGTTAAAATACACCTGAAAAACATTGTTCACCTCTAGAAGAAATAGGAGATTCCAATAAAAGCTGATTGTGCGATCAGAGGGAATTGGATATTCCTATTTTAGGTTTAGATTTTATATTACGAAACAAAAGAAAAGTTTCGTCCTCAGTGACGAAATAAGTGAAGACACAGTCGTTTCCTACTAAATTCTCGTTTATTCAATTCCTACATCACTACATCACGCTCACGAACACGAAATTATAAATTTAATTTTTACAAAAACATAATTTAAACGAAATCCCCGTAAATTTACCCGTCACATCTGGCAACGGAACCTTTCGCGTTTCCGGTAAATTGACGAAAACGAAAAGAAGCAGATATGCAGCCGCAACAAATAGCACAGCCGACGAGCATACATACGTAATGCCGAATCCAATGCCAATCGACAGTAGAACGATTTGGAATAAATTCTCGACACAATTGGCTAGACTGAGACCGATTCCCTTTTTAGCCATATTGAGTGCTTCGCCGGAGTACACGTCGATTGTCATCAACGTTCCCATACTCGAAAATAATTCGAAAGCAAAATTGAAAATGATTGGAATCGTTTGACTGGATGCTACGTATCCGATGGATAGAACGAGCATGGCAATGAAACTTGTCCGTACGCTCCAAGAGAGCGAACGTTTGCGACCGGTACCGTCAATGACAAATACAATGACCAAACTGAAGAGAAATCGGATGGCAGAGAGAAGGAGCGGCTGAAATGGATAGTCTTGCAGTGAAGTGATCGTTGCTTTGGCTAAATTTATTCGTGTAACGTTCAGCGGATAATTGAACACGATAACGCTAAGCATTTTCAAAAATAGCAGAAAATAGAATGACGACAATCGCCAGATGCTTCCAACGAATCTGGAATCTCTCATCACCATATCTTTCAGGCCCTGAAATTCGTCACGAATTTCGGGTGTGATGTACTTATCATTCCTGAACTTGACTAGATTCTCTTGACCATCCAAATCATTACCGACTTTGATTAGGAATGCCGGCGATTCATACGTGAAGAAATGATGAAGGGGTAACGCTACGACGGCCAGAGCTCCGGACAACACTCCCATCAAATGGACGATTTCAATTTGTTTTTCGGCGACGGTAAATGGAACCATTACCGAAAACAGTACAATACCAGACACGAAGCCCATGTGGATCAGGCTGATTAGTTTTCCACGATTTTGATTCGTTGATATTTCGGCGGCGTAGATCATTAGGGCAAGATATGCAGTACCATGACCATATCCTGATATCACCCTGGCGAAGATTAACGCAACCACCGATCTGGCGGAAAAAATTGTTATAATCGAACCAATTAGTTGAGCAGCGATACCAAGTCCCTGCAACAAAAAAAAATATTTTCTTGGCAACGGTAGCCTTCACATATTGGTTCCGGAAGAGACGGTGGAGTGCAGCGCAGCAGCAATATCATCTGTTATTGACGGTGACAACAAAATAAGGAGTGTGCTTGTGATCTCTTTGAGACTTTATAAATAGCAAAATGGAAAAGTTGTAGCAAAACTAATGAAGTAAAAGATTTGGCATCGGCAAAATGAAAATATTTTGAACGAAAGAAGTAATAGATACTGCCGCGCCGTTATGATTGTTGTGTGTGAGGTTGATCGGGTCTACGCATACAATCTTAAGTAAACGGCTTGCCATCTAGCCTTTTGAAGTACTTGCTGAAGTTGTCGCAAGAAACATTTTCCTTTTACATTTTTTGTAGCTACTTCAGTCGGGTACGCCATTTGTTATCGTATCGACAAAGACGACCGAAATAAATGATGTTTTCAGACTCTCTGTCTTCGTTTCCCTTATATTACAAAACGAATGACAAAACAAGTACTCTGCATCAACTATCCGTTTATAAAAGTTTAAGAGCCTAAAGCAACTTTCGCGGTGTGCGAGTCAATCCGAAATGTAGACACCGAATGATTCCTATTGCAATCACATCCACTGCTCCCTAATAAGTCCATAAATTTATTGCTCTCTATACTTACAATGACTTTACGTCTTCCCAAACTGTCCACAAAATATCCACTGTTAAATCCACCAACGATCGATCCAATAAAGAAGCCAATCTGAACGAACAACACTTCGAATACAGTGGCCTCCTCCGCCCAGGCCTGACTTCCGAATTCCCCATTAAAAATCGACCATGACACATGCATGCCACTGTTTATCATCAATAAGATTCCTGTACGAATAGTAAGAACTCACTCGGTTTCCGTTTCTGTTCGAGTGGCATCGAAAGCATAAATGTAAACAAAAAGTGTTGTTTTTACCTCCGATTAGAGACCTCTCTTGATGCCAGTTTCGCTGCCATTTCTGGCATCTCGTTTTGTCTTCCAATGGTGAAAATCCGTCCTCGATCATTTTTACCAAATTTTGGTCATTTTTTTGGTGTAAAATGATTTTTTTGGTTTTTATTTGTTTCGTACACGAACTGAATCAAAAATTATAAACGAACCGAATAAAGTAGACCTTCGCTGATAAATGAATTAGAAAATTTGATAAAGTAATTCGTTTTGGGTATAAATTTTTTATCAGAATTTATTTAACTGATAACCTTTTTGGTGTACGTTAATGACGCATATATGGGGCATTCCAGGGAATGTGGTGCTAGCTGTGAGACATTTTCTATTTTTCACAATTTTTTTTTTCACAATCGAATAGTAACTGTTATAGGTATAAGAAGTCACTTAGCTTCCATCGTTGATATCATACCTTTTAAGGCATTAAGATTAAGATGTAGAGCGTCGTTCTAAGAAGACAATAAAATGTGAGTCCAAGGTATAGAAAACAAAACACGGACAGGTAGGGAGGAACTATAAAAAAATGTATAGAAAAATCTGACGTTTTTCTTTTATGAATGTCCTAACCCTTGTGATTAGAAATGTCAGTTAGTTTTCCAAGCACATCACGGTTACAGATTATTGGTTAGGAAATTAAAGATCGACGACGAAACAAACCAATCACCATAGAAAGTCCAGACGTAGTGCTATTGGAAATCAGTGAAAAATGAAAACTGGCTTCAGCACAACTAATCTTGGAGTGATCCATCGGATGCATGTATGTACTGGTACAGTGTACACTCTACACTACACATAGAGTGAATTGCTGATAGTAGACAAATCGGGTAACATTTTGTGAATCAATTAATTGAGTAAATTTCATTTTCAACGTTGTGTTGGATTGCGCATTTTTAAGTGACTCTTCACCTCACATGATGATCTTTATTAAGACGATCAGAGAAAATGTCTGTAAATATAATATTCTCGTTATAAACTGTGGCTCTGACTACCTTCACCGTCGGCTGTGCTCCCTGTGATCGAAATACCTTTTTTACCTATTTTTTAAATTTCACAGTACTGATAGGGTAAGGGATAATATTAGGGACGTTTTGTATTTTTGCTATTTCGGGTTCTCGTTCTGTTTGATTTCTAGCTTTAATTTCCCCACCAAAATGCCTTCAATGTCTCGGTTGGCCTGTTAATATGCCACAATTTTTTTCAGCACTTCATTCTCTGCTCTCTATTTTTAAGTGATATAACTTCACTCTGCAAACTATCCATGAACGCCATAGTAGAGTGAAGTTGGTTCACAAAACAATAGTTCACTGACTGACATTAGTGCATGTTATACGAAATTCTATGACATTTGTGCTTTAGTTTACCAACAGCATTCCTCTATGGTTGTTAGAAAAGCACTTCAAGCATAAGTGGTACTCTAAATAGGGTATATCGAACCAATTTTGGAAAAATTCGTACAAAATAGTACTCTATTTGGCAGCTGTCATTAAAATCTCTTTTGCTTGAAGTGCGTTGTTGTTACAGATCTCTTCAGTTGGCGAAAATAGTGACAGAAATGTGTCAAAAAAAAAACTTCAAAATGTTGCATTAATGTGTTTCATGAATACTTAAAATGAATGCAAATGAATTAAGACTGCATTCAGACTAAAAAAAAAATCATCCTTTTACTTCACCGACATTTGTGTTCAAACAATAGAAAAGAGGCGTGGTTTACGTAAACGGAGGAAACATTGCTTGCAAACGGATGAATTTTTCTTGAGTGTGAATCCAGCCTAAATGAAGTGAAGTCCCATTCGACTGAAGTTGGTTGCATAAGCCTTACACTGTAAGGTCGGTTCACCAACATTAATAGCCGATCGGCGAAAATTTGTATCGATGTTGATGAATTCCTTTCTGGATCTTATACTTACCCATTTGGATGTCCACGTAATTGAGGCTTAGAGGCCGAAATCGTAACGTCTTCTTTTAATAGATTTTTCATACTTACCGGTAAATGCAGAGAAACGATAAGCGCCTCACACCTCTCTGAGGTGCTGCTTATCAATTCTCCGCACAAGTGCGTCTTAGAATTTGAATTTTGAGTGAATGGGTGGGTCCCTATGTAGAACATCTTGAATGGCGACGATTCAATGCTGCGTTAGTTAGACTCTTCTTGCCTTCCATTTTGATTCAAAGAAGCACATCTTCGGAAACGGATATCCTGGGTAAAGATAGATATCACAGATCCCTCTATGTAGACGAAACGACGTCCATCACATCCAAGAAGAGACAAAAAATTGCAAAAAAATTTGTGTTTTTCAAAATTGATAATTTTTTTATTAAGAATTAAATTGTCATAACGCTAACGTATGTTTTGGTTTTGAATGTGAAAATAAAAATCTTTCTTTCGACTCCTTAAACGTTTAGGTACAATCTACCTATACAATACAATGATACAATATAACTATTAATGATAATTAGGCTTCATGTTTTCATCTTCCATTTTACAATGTACAATTCTCGATTTAACAAAAATATTTTAATTTCGCTTAATTTACTAATCTAATTTAGAGTCATCCTCTTAAACTGTGTACAATATTTAACATAGATTTCGATAATAATAAATGTATTTAAAGGCTTAGTTGTAGGTATATAATATGAAGAGAGTGTAGACAGTACTCTTTCTAGATTTTCTTCTTATTTCAATATTTATAATAAGTTCATTTTCTAGTATTGGCACTTTAATTTTCAATTGTATGTAAGGCACATATTTGATTTTCTTTTCATTTTTTTGTCAATTTCATTCATTCATAACAGACTAACATTTCAAAATTTCCATTTTCAACTTTAAGGTACATTTTTCGCCAGTCGTTTCTAATCAACGCACTCCAAGAACAGCCAAAAGAACGAATTTAAATAAGAGGCATCCACGACGCAGAATTTAAAAATTCTCATTGAAAAATCTTTCTTTTTATGTTTGTATAAGCTACTGCGTTACGGACGTTCCATACAAAATAAGAGGCCAAATGACAGTTTAAAGAATATGTTCCTTCGCCGGTTCTTGGAGTGCGTTGTTCTAACGCATTGGATAATAAATTGTTTGTAAAATTTCACTAAAAACAAATATCCATTTCTGAACTAAGGAATCTAGTCGTTACCGGGGAAGATTTCATTTTGCTGATTATAAACGGTAAGCGTATCCATTCGGTCTCAGAGATGGGCTACAAAAAGTTTTTTTTTAAGTATACAAATCAACTAATGATCGGAATAGGTTGACCGAGGTGTACCGTTGTTTTAATCAAAAACCGATTGCATTTTCATGAATCCAATTTTAAGAAAACATTTTCCAAAATTTTCACGAATTTTCCAAAATTTTCAGTAGCTTTTCCAAAATTTCACGAATTTTCCAAAATTTTCCAGAATTTTCCAAAAAAATTTACGAATTTTCCAAAATTTTCATTAATTTTCACGAATTTTCCAAAATTTTCAGTAGCTTTCCCAAAATTTCACGAATTTTCCAAAATTTTCCAGAATTTTCCAAAAAATTTTACGAAATTTCCAAAATTTCCATTAATTTTCAGGAATTTTCCAAATATTTCACTAATTTTCCAAAATTTTCCAGAATTTTCCAACAATTTTCCAAAATCTAGCAAAATGAGGTAAAATCTGAAAAAATATTTTCACAAAAAAAGTCCCTGAATTTTCATAACAATTTCTTGTGTATCCTCCTACCCAAATATATGAGATGTCCCCTTTAATTGCCGGGGGCAACCAAGTCAATTCCTATTAATTAATTCAAGTACTTTGGTTGCCATCTCTCCTAAACATTCACATCTCCATTTCGTAATTAAATTAAAAAATGTTGAGCTTTTTTGGGGGCTACAAAAAGGCGGTTTCGTTTTGATCACATATAAGTGTCTCGCCCTTGAATTAATTAAAGAAAAAAAAAATTAAAAAGTTTCGTCATATCCCATCCGGTAAATTTGAATAATTCATTTCGTTTCAAATGAGACGCACCGAATTGATTAATTAAAGTGAAAATTTTTTCAATTTTGAATCAATTGAATTGTCTTAGAACATTCCAACGCGATAACACAGTGAGTGTTAATCAATTAATTCAATGGCTCCCCGATCCATTAGAGAATTATAATGTGCAATGCAACCGAGGAAAAATAATTCATTTTTTATTTATACTAAAAATAATGGAAATTTCCTGACGATTACGTGTCTGACATAATTTATGAACAACAACAAAAACATGCGCGCTTTTCATATGGTGCAGGTGTTACTCTTTTTCTGTTTCAGTTAATTGAATATTCCAATTTCGAACAGTTTTTAATTTTCCCCGTCGGTGCCAAAATGTCTAACGTATTTCGTTTGACTATTTTTAACAGAATCAAAGAACTTTTCGTCGTTCGAAATGAACTTTTTTTTTCTAATTTTTTCTATTTTTCGATATTGAGCATTTGGTGTGTGCAGAGATTTATTTAAAGACCGAGAAGCAGTCTTTTTTGTTGTTGTTTAGTAATAGAGAAAAGTTATTGTATTGACGTAGGTTGTAAAAACAATTATCATAAGGTGTGTTTCTCAAAAGGTGTATTTTCAGAACGGGTTTATTTTGAACGATTAAAGTCGTTACATTTGCAAAGAAAAACTAGAGTTAAAAAAGAACATTTTGGCTCTATCGAACTCAGGTTTGACTGTATTATGAATTAGCTCAATACAGAAAGGAGATGTGTCACATCAGTGAATTATAGGAAAAATGAAACTTTTCTGGTGTAACTCCTTTTGACGATTTGAAATCAATAACAACTTCAATTGACATCGTCATACCATAGGACGTGGATTTGTGCAATATTTCACAGAACTGTCAATGATCGACGCTGTCGGCAAGTCGGTCTTCTGTCACTTCACGAACAATATTTTCATGGACAATGTGATCAAAAATTTAAATTTCCCAACAAATGGAGCTGAACAAAAGGAGTTTGTTCATTTTTCTTATAATTCGCTAATATGACACGTTTTCTTACTGCATCTTACCGCATTTAGCAATTTTTATTGAAACAGAAGAAAATTTCATTTTTGTTATAATTCAGCAATGTGACACATCCTCGTTCTGTATTTAGCTATTCCTTTTCGATATTACAATTCGAAGATAGAGAAACGCTCCGATTGAATGGATGCTTCAAATTAAAAAAATAGATTGAGTATGATCGGTCATTAACTTTTCGGCTTGGAAATGATTTGCAAATTAAAGAAAGGAAAGCAAAAAAAAACAAACAAACAACCGAGGAATTTATTGCCAATCAAAATTTATAATTTAAATTAAAGAAAAAAAATCGAACCAACTGATACACGGCATTTATTATACGCAACATAAACACTTTTTAATTGTCAGCTTTACGCATAAAATTTATACTAAGCAGTTTGTAGAGTTGCGAATTCAATCTTTTTTTGTGACTGTTCCTTTCTTGTTAGCAAAACTTTTTTTTTCTTCTTCTACCAACTTCAGACATTCATTAATCCATTTCAAAATAATATAAATTGATACTACGAAGGTATATCCATCCATAAATTAATTAATAAAAAAAAGATTTCATTGAAATTGTCGCGCTATTTAATCAGAAGAATGAAGAATGAAGCTCGAACGAGAAAAAAAAAAGTTTTTCACTGAATTGGAATTAACATATCCATTCATAGTTTGCGACAATCCTAATACCAAAAAAACTATTTTTTTTTTCATTCCAATGCGTGTGCACAGTTTGACGGAATAAATTACCCATTCGGTTTATTATTGCGTTCCAATCGAAGCGATATATAAACGCGTCGATTAGGTTTTGTAATAAAATCAAACACTGCGCCAATTGTCGTTCAATATTATTATCGACGCAAATTAATATTTTAATAAAATTTGAATTGAACGAAACCGCTTATTTGATGGACGGATTTTAATATGTATATGGTGCAGAGCCGGAGATAATTAGGGGCTAGAGCCCTTGCTAATTATTCAGTTAGTAAACGGATAAGGCACAGAAATTGGCTTGCCTAAAGCAATTTTGCCTAAAAAGCTCATTTGAGTTAATTAGACCTAAAGTGGCAAAACGCTCAAAATTAGATCAAATTTACAATATAAGTTAGTGGGCAACGTCTTCGGGTTTTTCTAGCATTGGGCTGTTTTCGGGCGAGCTTTTAAAATAATTGTGGGCATCGAATGTCATGGGCAAAAAAAAAATATCTATAGTTCGAGACGGGCCTTGGACTGTGAGCAAAGAAATTAGCTAAGCCCATAACCTGCTCATCTCTAAGCAGAACTACCTTTCTTCCTGTGAGCTTTTATCGTCAACTCAAAAGCTACTTCGCAATGAAAACCTAACGTGTCGGGATTTATTTTAATCAAAATGGATCAACCCACTCTGAGACTGATTGATTGGCTCAGTAGCTACGGCTCAGTTGAATATTACGGCTCAACGGTAAAACGCTTGCCTCATTTCATTTTAATTGAACGAAATTGTTTGTTTTTTTTCTTCTTCTCTGTTTGCGATTACCAAGCCATTCATCTCGATTGATGAGTCTAATAAATTGCATTTGCATAAAATGTAAAATTAGTTATTTATTGTCGCGCTAAAATTGAACTTAGTTGAGGGAAAAAAATCATTTAGCAGCAGCAGCAGCAATAACATTTCGTTTATGCTACACATATACTAGCAATAATGTCGATGGGATAGAGTGTTTAGTGTGCGTATAATATACAATAATATGCCTAAGATAGATGAACACACTTAACATATAAATTGAAGATATTAAAATACCATTAAAACTGGTTTTACTGGAAATGCAACTTTGATTTTATTATTACGCCAAAATGACTAAAAATATACAAAACACAAAAAAAAATGTTCAAATGATCGCGGGCTCATTGATATGGGTGGAAACGTGTATGAGTGTTGCTGTGTATATACTCAATTGGATAGCAGATGATAAATTCATTCAATGGGATATTTTATGGTCAAACATTATCTCCACAGCATTGTGAATGAAAATGTTATTCGCTTTTCGAGACAGATGAATTTCTGTTAGTTTTACATTCCAATTGAATTGTCAGATTTACTGGGAGAATTAGATTGTTGGTCATGCGAAAATTCTTATTTCATTCAGCAGGAATAAGCCAAGGATTAAGCAATCAATGAATTTCGATCTATTTTTGCGAGATCTTGGAGGGTTGAAGCAACTGTGGGCATTCATTAGAAATTAGAATAAACAATTTGTTTTGTAAAGCTATGCCACACGACAACTAGTTTGGAAGATTTCAAACCAAGCATTTCCGATCCGGAAACGGAATTTAAATTTTGAAATCTGAACGAAAGTTTTTACAAATATTTTTGTTGTTCTTTTGGTGAAATGAAAATTAAATGGGACCGGAAAAAGGTGGAAAAACAACGGTATGTGAAGCGTATAATCAACTAGTGGTGCAATGAATTTTTTTGGAACATATTTTTCATAACACAGGCGAGAAAGAGCCATTTTCTCACCTCTGCTTATAATTCAGTAGCTTTTGTTGTGAATTAAGTTTTTCATGCCTTGGGCATAAATTACGATATTTTTGTCGTGCATGAAAAGTTGTATACGCATCTGTTGTGGACGGTTTATTTTAGGCACTTTCGCTTGTCGGCTCAATTGCCTAAAATATACCGTCGACAACAGATGATTAAATAACTAATGTTGACATCGTGAGAAAGTTCGAAATTTCATTTTCTTGGGATTACAACCCAAGAAATGAAATCTCACACTTTTCTTCTCTCGGTGAACAAATAACTATTATAACCCTAATGTTGATTTTAGACAATTTTGTTTGTTGTGGCCTGAGCAGACTAACGGCTACATGCAAAAATTCCTAAAATCAATCATCCAAGACATATGACAATTTAGATTCAAATGGACGAATCCTAGTGATGCAATGGTATATTACTATACAAGAGAAGGAATATGATATTTCGTATCCAGATGAGTAAAAGTGTCCGAGGTCTTTAGCCCGAGGTACTTTTACTCATCTGGATACGAAATATCAAATTATTTCCCGAGTGTAGTATGACATTTTCTTTTACGAAGGAGGGAAAGACTTTTCCCTAGGGACGGAAAGTCCATTTTCCCTGCCTAGTAAAGGAAAGTATTTAAAGTAAACAAACTCGGAGTAAAAATGAAAAGTTAGATTTTCGTGAAATTATTGACCTCAGCTTCGCCTCGGATCGTCACGAAAACTTGACATTTTTCAAGTTTTCATCCCTAGTTATATGTAAAGAGCAAATATATTCCAGCAACGTTGAGTTGACTATTGTGAACATTTCGTTTTACAAATATTTTGGAGCACTTTACCGTTAGTTAAAACTTTACCGTTAGTTAAAACTTTACCGTTATTTCACTCAATTTTTACCAATTTATATGGGAAAATATATCGGAAATTCTATTACATCTAATGGTGAGCCCATGTAAAATACTGCTCAAATATTACCATTCATTATGTAAGTAGCTAATAGAAATGGAAATGGAAATTGAAGGAGAAAAATTTAATTTCTCCGCTAGACACGTTGGTAAACCTCGAAGAAAATAATCTAACAAAAGGGGTTCGTCTTCATTTAGTTGGAAAACTATTCCAACAAACGGTTTTGTGACGCTGTACATTGTGTTTAAAAAAAAATCTCTTCAACCGAATCTTCATCAAACGATCTAATCAAACTAGATTCCCGTCTTTCTTTCGATTTCGAAAATGTACCAAAAAAAGAAACGAAAATTCATTGTAAAACCTAGGTAATGTTTTAATGATAAATAGCTTTTCATTTGTTATATATATAATAGAGTTGTCCTATGTCACTAAAATATTATAAAATTCTGTTTTGTTCTAAAAAGTTTTTTTTCTTTTCTCTTGAATAGATATCACATCATTTTAATTATATTAAAAAATCAATCTTTCCACAAATAAGTTTTTTTTTGTTTTTTGTTAAAGCTAAGTTTTGATTTTTCTTTCACTAAAATCTAGTCCTTCAATTTGTTTAAAAAAATATTTTTTCTGCTTTTCAGTGAGCAATTTTTCGTATTTTCTTTCACTTTTTCAAGTATTTTAACTGGGACTTTGCACATTAAAAGGTAGAGTAGTAGCTAGAAGGACGCGAGAACAATCGGTTACAAATTATGATCAAAAATGAAACTAATTTTTGGCATGAGAATTCACTGACAGTATGACCTAAAAATAGGTTCAAAATTAGAGTCTAAGTTTCAAAAATATTTTTACGAAAAATCTAAGGAAAAATTCCTTTAATTTGAACCAATAATTTGTCATTAATACCAACGACCTGTTGTGAGCTTAAAGCTTTTCATTACTTTCATCCAAACATAGGAATCTTTCATTGGAAATAAAAAAAAAAGTTCAAAGCTCGAAAAAGCTCCTCTGTTATGCTTCGGGTTAAAAATCGAGAAAACGGACCCACGGAACCCTTTCCACGTAAAGCGAATTCCTTTTCGTCGGCTTTATAAGCTTTAAGCGCAACGATCAGTTGGAACTTAATTGTTAAGAGCTTTTCGGTAAACCATTTTGTTTCACATCGTCATTCCTATGGCCGATTATTCACCACCTCTCGCTACTACCTACAACTCTTTCTACTGGTTGAATTGAAATTCATGAAAATTAGTGCGGAGAAAGAAAATTGTTTCTAAAAAATAAATTCCCCCTTGCTCTACGTAAATGAAAAAACTGTCTCACCCGGCAATTTCCATACAATACTTATGGGGCACGGCCCTTTCATCTCCCCGACACGACATTTCGTAGTAATAATTGTCGATCGGTTGGAATTTAAAATCAATTGTATAATCAAATGACCGTTTTGTCTCACCGGATTCGCTGCTCGTGCTGTACGATGACGATGCACTGTCGTAACCGGACACGGGCGATCCATAACTGCAGCATATGTATGTCGATGAGGTGGGATACGGTGGGCTCGAATAGCTGTACATCGACGATTCTTTGACATTGCTGTTGCAGTCATACTGATGCGGCGAACAACTGTACGTTGAATAGTTCTCGCAATAATTGCTCCAGATGATGGGATCTCTCTGTTCACTTTTGCACTTTTTTCCATCATCGTCGTCGTCGTCATCATCGTTGTCCAGATACGGTTTGAACAGTTTGATCGCTTTGGCTGGTTTCACCGTCCACTCGTCCGTTTTCCTATCACTGTCGTCGGTGGCCTTTCGCTTGCGGCAACTTAAATCCATCGCCTTGTTACACACATTGGTCAATTCCACCAAATGTGTGCCATCGGTCGAATCAGTTGCTTTCTGCCACACACTCTGGCCACTTTCTACATCATTTTGCCAAACACATGCCCGCGGTGATGGTGTTCTAGATTCGCAACATTCATTTTCTCGACTACGACTACGAACTGACAAATCAATCGGTGTAATTGGCATCGGCGACAGATCATAGTAATACGACTCGTAATTGTATGTGATTTGATTTTCATGAAATTGCTGTACATGTTGATGATGTGTTGGCGGTGGTACTATCGATGTTGATGGCGTTTGCTGTTGCAATTGCGGTACATAATCCACAAAATGTACGGAATATTCATCATACTGTTGCTGGTGCTGTTGTTGTTGTTGTTGTGGTTCAATGGGTGCAGTGAAAACGGGCGAACTAGGTAGACTAGCTGACGGCGGTATGTGCTCGTACGAAACAGGTGTATAGTCGATCGTATGCGAATGAACGGGCGAAAGAAAACCAGTGTTGGATTTATTACTTGTTACAGCGACGTTCTGTCTGGTTATATCCAAGGCCAGATGAAAATTGACTTCACCATTCGTTTGTTTCGAACTAGCGGTTTGACTTTGATTCACCACCGATGGGCCAGCTTTCGAGCAACTGTTCACCACCGACGATCGTAGATTCGTTTCACATTGCAGCCACTTTTGAATTTGTCGTCGGTGAATGCCGTACTTTCTGGCCGTTGCCCGTTGATTTCCTTTACAGTCACTGTCATTGCGATAGGAATCCAGTACCTGTAGCTTGAATTGCGGTGTGAACATTCGCCGTGAGCCCATTCGGGATGGATTGACCACTTGATGGCCGTCGACCGATTCGTTACGTGCTTTATTACCGATTTCGATTTCACGTTTAACCAGCGGATTTACACCGTGCGCCATTTTTTAACGATAGACTTAGCTCAAAAAAATAATTTAAAAAAAATTCGAGTCGCGCGATTCACTTGTGATATTATATTTGTCTCGTCAAATCGCCAGCGAAATGAAGCAAAAAAATAAAAATCACAAAAACTGAAAACTATTTATTTTCAGGCAACTCTCTTGAGCAACACATGAATACGTATAAACGAAACACACAATCTAACGCACAATTGTACGATTATTAAAGGCAATGATAAAATATGAAAACAAAAATTTTCTTCCAACGAAAATTAACAGAAAAAAAAAGTTTTTTTTTAATTTTTTTTTTTCAACTTTCTCACAAGTATTGCTTGTTGCAAGACCTCATTCTGAGTTATGACTAAACTGAACGTATTTAATCTTTTTTCCTTCGCCTTTGCTTTATGTATTACGAATTGAATTTATCAAGCCAATTTACACAAGTGGAGAGCGAGACGGCGAAACCAGTGTGCGCTCAATTACAGTCGATGTGCGAGAGCATAGCAACACCATTCCCGTTTTCATTCAACAACACGATCCATTCATCGAATCATTCCGAAATGTGTGCGGTTAAACGAGACGCCAACACCGAATCGAGTCGGTTCTTAGACCAGCAGCGCCTACAGGTCTGACGATATCCGTTTAATATAACAATATTATATGTGAAACAAGTTCTGATGCAACGTTGCCAGATGGACTCTGGTGTGTGTCTATATATATACATGTATATATCGACGAAGCGATCATTCGAATCGATTAATCAATAATTTTTCAAAAAAAAATAATAATTTTTAATTCAAAATAAATCATAAGTTCTCGTGTTCAGAGATATTATTTCTTATCACCACGCAAAGTTGTTCCCAACAACCGAACAAAGACATTGGTTAATGGAGAGGAAAGAAAAAAAACCGAAAATTTCTGGTTGGACGATAAAATGCTTGCTGGTAAAATTGACAACAATGTAACCGACTATGGCAGACACTATGTCGCCTGCCTGTGAGTTCAAAACCAGACATAGCGTCGCTAGGCTTTGGATTTTAAAATAATATTTGAGTTTGGTATAAAAATCGTTCATACTCATGGCATGCATATACAGCACGTTAGGTGGTGTTATATAGATCTATATATATGCTCACACGTTATATACGTATGTCGTATGTATATAGACACTTGCAGAGAGATATTTCTTTCTGGGATGGTCGAAAAATATTATGTGTTAAATATGGTTGGTTTATAAATCGACATTTATAACAGAGAGACGATATACCTATAACTATACACACAGTTTTTATGGTCGGGTTGTAAAGATTGAATTTATTTTAATAATGCGATTTATGTAATGTTTTAAATGGGTGTACATGCCATACCGACACAGAGAGGTGATGCGTGTTTTTTTTTTGCTGCTGCTGCTACTCTCGTTCGTTTAAAAGAAAAACTTGTCAATAAACTGCCGAAAGGAAAAAGTTGCTTCTTCACATAACAATAGTCACCCAACACAAAACTTATTACAATAGAGGGCCAATAAATTATGAAACAAACAAAACAACGAAATTGTTATACTTGCCCGGTAACAATGAGTTTCGGTTTTTAATCATTTTCGATTGCATTGTCAGCAAGGTTTTTTTTTTGTCATTGAACCTAGTCCTCTCATACCTTTTGCACGAGTAAGTTTTCTTTAGACCTATTTTTAAGTGCCTTAACCTGTTACAGACGGCTAGCATGTGACCAGTATTATTATCGGATCTATTACTTCTATCGATGAAAGTATTTTTAATCGGTTGATTTCAAATCTTGTACTTCACATTTTTTAACATGCATTTGACTATATAAGTTGCCGTATTACCCAGAGCGGGCTAGGGAAAAATTTTCGAGTGTATTATCGTCGGGGACGATAATATCGTTTTTGAAACGTTAATATCGTCGCTGTGACGATATTATCGTTTTCTGTAACAATATTATCGTCCGAGCGACGATAATATCGTATTAGACGACAATAATATCGTTTTCTGCACGATAATATCGTTTTCTGCAACAATATTATCGTCCCTGCAACGATATTATCGCCCATGAAACGATATTATCGCCGATTGAAACGATATTATTGTTTTTGCGACGATAATATCGTTTCATGCAATAATATTATCGCTTCTGCAGTGATAATATCACCCGTGAAACGATATTATCGTCCAAGAAACAATATTATCATTTCTGATATTATATTATCACCCGTGAAACAATATTATCGTCCGAGCGACGATAATATCATATTATAAGACAATAATATCTTTTTCCGGACGATAATATCGTTTTCTGTAACAATATTATCGTCCGTGCAACGATATTATCGCCCATGAAACGATATTATCGCCGATTGAAACGATATTATTGTTTTTGCGACGATAATATCGTTTCATGCAACAATATTATCGTTGCTGCAGTGATAATATCACCTGTGAAACGATATTATCGTCCTTGAAACGATATTATCGCCGACTGAAACGATATTATTGTTTTTGCGACGATAATATCGTTTCATTCAACAATATTATCGTTGCTGCAGTGATAATATCACCAGTGAAACGATATTATCGCCCATGAAACGATATTATTGTTTTTGCGACGATAATATCGTTTCATGCAACAATATTATCGTTGCTGCAGTGATAATATCACCTGTGAAACGATATTATCGTCCTTGAAACGATATTATCGCCGATTGAAACGATATTATTGTTTTTGCGACGATAATATCGTTTCATTCAACAATATTATCGTTGCTGCAGTGATAATATCACCAGTGAAACGATATTATCGTCCTTGAAACAATATTATCGCCGATTGAAACGATATTATTGTTTTTGCAACGATATTATTGTTTTTGATACGATATTATCGTATCAGACGACAATAATATCGTTTTTCGGACGATAATATCGTTTTCTGAAACAATAATATCGTCCTAGCAACGATATTATCGTCCATGAAACGATATTATCGCCGCTGCAACGATAATACACTGGGAAATTTTTCCCGTCACCCCCAGAGCTTGTCATTATTTTTGTCGTCGTTATCGATAACAGATGAACAGCCGCATATGACAGGTTTTATCGAGAGTAGACGAACACAAAATCGTTATCGTCACTAGATGTGAAAAATGGATTTTCAATTATTTTTTTTCGGTCTTCCACCTATTTCGACCTTGACCAACACATTTCTTCGAGATTTTTGTTAGCTGTATTAGTCCTTCTCTACTAACTGGAGTCCAATGCAACAGAAAAAAATTAAAATTCGGAAGAAGTTTGTCGAAAAAGTTTAAAATTGAGGCAAAATGGTTACAAGGGTCGAAATGAAGGTATTGCTACGGAATGACGAAAGAAATTTAAAAATGAAATTTGAGAGTTGAATGGCGTGAAGTTGAAAATTTGAGTTGTCTGGCACGAGTGGTCTGGCACGAGTGGTCTGGCACGAGTGGTCTGGCCTTTCAACTAAGCCTACCATCGCTAGGTCCCTTCTGCGGCTCAGAATCAAAATTCGTAGAACAAAATGTTCTTCGGATTGGATAATGTAACAATTTGACAATCTGGCTGATTCGATCTTATATATAGCAAAATGTATGCTAAAACATATGAAGTACAAGATTTTGTACAATAGACGATGCAATTTTGGGCAATAAATCACTTAATGTCTCATGTATGAAATACGAAGGAAAAATCTTGTACTTCATTCGTTTCGTGACTTAATGTCACTATGAGCAACCACTGGCCAGAGCTAAATGATTTAATTTTGTCCATTTCTTCCGATTTCTCGTTTCCTAAAAATTATCCTCATCTTTCGGCAATTCAGACCACTTAAGTGATTAGTCGATAAAAGCAAAACAAAAATTCCGATTATGCGGCGACACCTCATAAAGCATATTCAATTGTTCTGACTTGACTTTTAAAGTAAACTCATAAAACCATAAAAACACATTGAAGAATATGCTAATGGATCTTATGCTGGAAAATGTGCGCGTGCCTGATGGGGGAAATTCCCATGATTGCAATATAATTGGTTGTCGGTCTATTTAACAGGATGTTCATTTACCAAATGTAAAATACCAGTCGATTCACCAGGCTATTTTTCGCATAATTTTCTTCGAGCAGACGCTTTTGTTTTAATGTTGTCAGACATTATTTCGAACCATCAAGTGGATTACAGGCAAAGTATATAAACCATTGAAGGTACTGCAAATACGCAAGAAGTACACGGAATCCTAGTAATTTTACCTCATTGCAGCACATCGACTTCAATGGAATTGTTGATCTGTTGAAGTAGTTTTCTAACATTTGCGACATTATATTCACATCCCATCAAAATTCTATAGAAATCGTTAGCGCTACAACAGACTGAATATGACGTTGCACTTCTATTCTGCCGGAGACTCGGATTCCGTGGGTTCTGTGATCCACCATTGATTTGCATTATACCTTCGGTGTTTATATACCCGTTGATTACAGGCGCCTCACACGTAACACAAAGAAAAGTGCCTCTCTGCGGTTAACATTACACCGCAGACGGCATGGCGACGGCAAGCCCAGCACCAATATTTTTATGGAATTTTCTATTCTTCTTTTGATTTTAAATATGGTAAATTTTGTCGCCGTTGGTCGATGTATAACGACATAGCCGCCGGCAGCAGTTTACTTTTGCTTCACGTTATAATTGACGTACCTCAATGGCAGGTAATGCAATTAAAAGAAGGTCATTCGCTGTTGCAGTGCATACATTATCTCCGTAATAATAGACTTCACCCAATGAATGTAATGCAAATATTAGCTCAGTCAATTGGATTACATTTGATTTCCCAGAAATTGACGACAGTAGTTCTCGCTGAACGATTTCGTTTTTTGTTGTAAATACATTGGGGAAAACCAAAACTATTCCGTTCTGAAATGTAACGATGATACTTGAAATCCATTAATCGAATTTCCGTTTAAATATGTCGAAAACCGCTTACACTCGAAACGGAACGAAAGTTACACACAAATTCTGTTTATAACATGAACTTCATATGCATGAGAAATGTACCCTAGAAGTGGTGGCCATGGAAGTGAAATGATACGTGAAATGTGTGTATAAAAGTGCAATTGAACACCAATTCCTTATATACAAAAAATCAACGGTCGGTCTCTGCGTACATACCATACCTTCAACCATTTTTCTTATTTATTTATTTAATCTCTTCGATTTCGACCAGTTTTAAATGTACTGCGCCAACATTTTTATTTCTATACATCCTCTCCATACATAAACACCCAGCCGTTTAGGCATTCGGTTTTTCTTTTTCTCTGTAAACACATGAACACATGCATGTGGTTATAGCATGGAACCTTATAGAATGGATGCTAATACCCACAATATGTATTTCTTACATTATAGTTAAACGTAACGAAAATGTATTACATATATGTACACCGAAGCTATGCGCCACATCGCTAACCGCTTTTTAGAAATTCTTTATAAATCCCTCATCAGATAGTTGACTACCTTAAACATATACACAACATACGGCGGGAGGTGCGGGAAAACCAAAAGTGGAAAAATATACAGTTTCGGTTGCTTTCTCGTCAATGTCTACTGTTATAGGTACAAATCCGATTTTCTTAAAAATTAAATATTTTCTTTCGTCTCGTCATATGACATATCGCGCAGATTTTTTGAAAGACGACCTGCCAAAATCGGACGCATTTTCCAGTGGACTTTTTTTATATGTGCCAAGACAAGTATTGATCCCTAGAAGCCAAAAACATTTTTTGGAAAAATCGTCGATGCTTTTGTGACTAGCAAGAGATGAACGAAAACCGAAAACATGCACTTTTTATATGAGAAAATTTCTCCGGCTACACGAAAAGTACAAGGTCGTCAGAGGTGTCATTAGAAAGGTAATTGACCTATCTACGCACATACAAAAAAAAGTCCGCTGGAACGCCATTTTCGAACAAAAACGTGAAGAGATATGCTGGAGAAACTATTGAAAAACATAGCTAACGCCGACCCGTACGAAACACCTATTTGTATCAAAAGACTTTAATGTGAAACTCTTCATTTCTTTTACTTCATTCTCTACTGAAAAGCTATTCGCCCTTTAAAATCACTTGCATTATCCACTCTTTGCCTTGTTATCATATACAATTAAATTGCCGGAGGCAATATAGACAGCCCCGTACGACGTCAAATTTCATAAATTCCTATTTAAACAGCTATATACCGCTATATTTAACTATATTTCACTATAAATAAACATTTCACAGATAAATATATGCTATTATATAGCTCTATATGCCTGTATATAGCTGTATATAGGTATATATAGATGTCCATATATGGAATCCCTGAAACCCCTCACACTTAACACATTATTTCCATGTTAACAGAAACTCTCTAAGCATCATTTTTCCCACTTTATATCGTTTTACTAAAATCCAATATGGCCGCCGGTAGCCATTTTGTTAGGAGACCGGAAATAGTACCGACGCTTTACATTCGTTAATACCTTTCAAACAAAAAAAAATTCATGAAATTCGGTCAAAATTTACTCGAGATATTGACAAAATACTCCACGTTCACTGTACGGCCGAGTAGCCAGATAAGAGCTCACTCCAAGAGACCTAGCTCACGCTCCGGAGATCATAATTTTTTTCCCTGATTGGTACGGTCAATACCTATCTAATAAAGCTAAAACGAACGAAATATGTTCAAATTTGGCCGACCTACAAGCAAAAACTGCTTGCCGCCCTGTGCCTGTTCCACACCAAGGGGTCTAACTCACGAGTCGGTCATCCGATTTCCATAAACTTTTTTTTTGTCGATCGGTATTGTAAATACCTTTTATTTGACGTATCAGTTACAAGTGTAGTGCTTAAATGTCTGGAGATATCGTCGAAAAACAGTTAGGCACTTATTGGGCCACAGCTCGGGAGGGGTCGATCCAAAATCACTCATCTTCGAACTTAGCCTGTCTTTTGACATTACCAAACGGGAAAAAAAAGAATTTTCAAAATCGGATGCGTTTTACTCAAGTTATCGTGCAGACAGACAGACGGACAGACAGACGGACAGACAGACGGACAGACAGACGGACAGACAGACGGACATTTTTTTTTCGCGGATTTGGCATCTCTAGACAACCACAATAGGTTTCCCCTTACTCAGGGAGTCCAATTCGACGTGTTACAAACGTATGCGTAAACCTATAAGACCCCAGTACTTCGTACGGGTCTAAAAAGAATATCTCACACCATTTTCAAGCGAAAACATCCAGAGATATGCTGGAGAAACTAGTAAAAACATGCAAAACACGCTACTGTCCTCGCTTTCTCGCCTGTAATTACTGATCGACCAACTCGATACACATATTGGTGAGAAAGCAAAACTGCATAATTTCCTACATGACCTGTTTTCCCGCACCTCCCTGGTGTGTATAGAGTATATGTTTTCCGATTCCAATTCAAAAGAGATTTTTTTTTTCTTCGTTCGATCTTCTCTTCCACAACATGATCATTCTATATGAATTGTGTATGGTTGGTATAGGTATATCGATACACACTTTGTTGGTATACGTATATTATAAGTCGTTTCTACAAATTCTTTAGATCGAACAAAAAACACTTATCGCAACTTTTCTGTCCCTATTTTCTGAATGATTTCTTATTGAAGATTTTTTGTTCCTCCTTCGTTCTTTTCTGTTATAGTTACTTGTTGCATGCGCTGAACCATTCAGGTAATATTTTATATGAGAGTATACTGGAGAACAACTTGTCTTAATGTGTTGAGGGTATTTGGTGCTGTTTGGTTTCGATGTAGGATTATATTTTAGTTGAAAGACGAAGATGAGAAAAAAATAAAAATTCATTTTCTGGTTAAACACTAAAAGTGGTGTTGGTTGCTGGCTTTTTCATCATATCGAAACGAATTTTTTTCTTCCACTCTCATCTTCTTTGAATAACATAAAATTTTAGAGAAGCGGATGGCATCATCATCATCATCGTCACACCATTTTAGCTGTGGAATTTTTTTTTTTATTTTTAATTTGAAATTTAATTTGAAATGAAAACCTAATGAGCTCGGCTAATGATCATGATAAGGGAGTTGGAAATAAACATAAAATAACGAGAGATATGTGGTCGTTGTTGCGCATGTGAATGCGGATTAGAGATGACTGAGAAATGCTACTTTGGAATTCGATTTTTGCGCTGGTCTGCGATTCGAAAGATGAGAAAAATTTTTGTTTTTAACTCGATGGTGTACATCTGACACCAAGGCTACGATTTCTTTATACTCCGCATTTTTCGGATGAATTATAATTTAACCTTCTTAGAAACCAAACATATCAATGGCTAAGTTTATTGAATCTATTACTCGAGTTCATCTAGAGGGAGTTAATTTGAGAGATTTTGTTACAGTTTGTTCATTTCATTTTTACACAGTTTCTAAAGATTGTCGATATGTCAGAGTTTTTAATGTACCCAGTCAATTAAGTTCTTCCCAAATTGCGCAATATTTGAATTCGCGATAGAAATTTTAAATTTTGCGCCAAAAATTCATAATTTGGGAAGAACTTAATTGACTGGGTACATTTAAAACTCCGACATATCTAAAACTGTGTAAAAATGACATGAACAAACTGTATTTGCAATTGATTTTACATGAATTTCTTTAAACAAATGAGCATCTAGATTTTAATTTTCTGAATATTGGTTAGGCATGCGCTCGCAACGAGCGAATGAAATTTGTATCAATTTAAACGATCTTTTCAAAAACAGAAATTACAATAAATAGAAATCGTCCTCTCTATTCCTTCCCAATATTCGAAGAATGCATGCTGCGTTTGCTTCTTGAATAGCTTCTTAGCTACTAAAATAGAAAAATCTAGATTTTCATTTGTTAAACAAATTTTGTGTGCAATCATTTACAAACCCAACAACTCCCAAAACAGAAAACATGCTGAATCTGACTTTTCTCTCACTGTTCGACAGATTGATTTCTAATCTTTTACTTCAAATGGTTTAACATTCGTTTTGCTATATAACAAAACGGCAGCTGGAATTCATTTATTCTTGTCGTGGTTGTTGAGTCGATAACAGATCAACACGCATTAATTTTAGGAGTTCGTCGCTTGCCATTTTTTCAATTTTTCTTTATCTTATACGATTGAATTGGGCAAATGATTTTTTTTTTGAAAATGAAATTTTTTTGGCCATCTCAGCCGGATTTTCTGATTTTAGAGGTTTTTATGGTTTCAAATTGTTCACACATAAATTTCGTTTTAAACAAATGAAAAAATAGATAGTCTGGTGCGAGTTGTCCTTTCGCTCATATTGAATGTAAAAAGCGATTTTTTGGTTGATTATCGTAGGGGCGTCGGCCACGAACTCGAATCGCAATGTTGCCAAGCTGGGATCGACCTGGTTTGGGCCAGGGAGCCGCCGTCAGCTAAAACTTCTTTCGGCTCTATAAAATTGAATTTTGATCCGAATTGAGTGGGAAAAAAATCTTGTGTTCCTTGAACCTTTCTGCATATGAGAAAAATATAAGTGATTGAAAAGATATGCAGGTGGCGCTGTAATTCAAGATGGCGACCATCAATACAAAAAATGTGCAAATCTGGAAAATCCGGTAAATGTTTTTTTTAAAGTAATTAATGTTTTTTATTTTTAACATAAAATACATTCGGAATAATTTCGCCCATGGAACCATGTCAAAAATATTTCATTTTATATTTTTAAATAAATTTTCAAAAATCAAAATTTCATAGAGCGAAAAGAAGTGTTAGGCAACGTCGGCCCCCTAGACCAAACAAGGCCAATCCCAGCTTGGCAACATCGCGATTTGAGTTACTGGTTGATCCATCTACGATAATCAACCATAAAATCGCTTTTTACATTCAATATGAGCGACACGGCTTTTTCGGACAACTCGCACTTGACTAAGATTTGAACGCGACAATATTTCGTCAAACTACTTTTTTCGATTTGTGGTGGGTTTTTCCCAAAAAATTACCGTCAAATTGCTAAACTTTAAGGTTTACCTCACGCTGTCTTCAAATCTGATTTCTTAAATACAGAACAAGAACAGCAGCGTATTACTGGGATTTCTACGGTGTGGTAGTTGGTGGAATTTTTTTTGGATCTGACCCCCTAATTACCGTAATAATGACAGTAATTCAGAAGGGAACGGAAAAATTTCCAATAAAATCTTTAGGTTCTGGAGCTGGGGAGAAGATGGAACATCAGGTAAAGGCAATACACAATACTAATGGGTCGAATATTGGACTGTAAGTTATCGTCACAGTTTGTGAAATAGAATTAAACGTATTTCTTGTGCATACGGTGTGATCAACCTTATTTTCTTCACTCAATGGCAATGAGAAAATGTCGTTTTGTTGACATTTTGTCTGATGGCAGGTGCAGGGGAGAAAATTTTGTTTTGGTTTTTAAAAATGGGAATGGCGAAATAATGGTTTCGCTTCGTGGAGAAAGAGGTTAATCACACGTACACACAATCACACATTAAAGACGTTCACCTCGGGGAGAAATTGGAAATACCGACTCAAGCAATTCGCGGCTCTCGCTTCACTCCAAAACGTCTGCAGACTTTGTTGTGAAAAACGTTGGGTTGACATTGACAAAAAAGTTGGAAATTTCATTTTCTCTGGTAAATTGCAACAACTCCCTCAATAGGAAATTTTCAACTTTTTTTCCCCTTGGTGAACAAATAACTATTGATACAACGAAGCATTATCCATAATGAACCGTGAAAATCCTGGCTTATATCTCGAAATCCAGGTAAGGGCTCAAATCCCGTCGAAGCATTCGAAAGGTTTTGACTTCAGCTTAACAAAACACGTTCATTTAATGAAATCAGTTCGGAATTGACTGTGTTAGGTAACCTAGGAATTTTCCTGGTAACTTTTTCGGAAGAAACAAGGTATCGACGCCATTTCGTTCTACAAAATGTTGGTACATGATCACGATTTAAAGAAAAATGAATTTTTGTTTAAACCGCTTTTCCAGCCAGAAAAACCATTTTCCTTTTTCCAAAAAAAAAAATACTTCCAAGGCCAGAAGACCAACTGGATGGGACTGGAATGTGTTTGTTTGTTCCAATTCATATTTATAACCAATTAGTTAATCAATCATTGTACATCGTGCCATTAAATGGCATAATGGATTTACAAATGATTGAATTCCACACAAATCCGTTCGAAAAAACCCTAAATTGAATGACGAAATTCGGTGGTATTTTAAGCGAATGACTAATTGCTTCATGAATCCAATCATTTCACCGCTCGACTTCACCATGACGCTATCCTTTTTTGTCGAAAATCATTAGCCGAATGAATGTTTAAAATTCTCCTATTTCGACAGAAGAGTCAACACACAATAAAAAGATTTTCTTATCAGAAGTGGTTGTGGTTCTGTTATCGGACTGTGTGCTATAAAAGCATTGATTATATAGTCCCTATTATATTGCAAACTATAAAATTTTGTATTAAATGCGAAAGCGGATAGCTGACGACAAAAACCACTTTGTTCTCGAAAGCTACTTTTAAACTAAGCGAACATTTGATTTTGTAAGTTTGTCTCTGAGAGATGACGCATTTAGTCAGTCGTTGTAATAACACAACCGGTGTGGTGATAAATTGGAATTGCTTGCAATCAATTAATTATTTATTTCATTGTACGACGCAATGCCGATAGTAGTTAACAATAAAATTAATTTGTTCATTTATTGCGTTTGCTTCACTATTTTGTACTTTTGCGGTTACTAAACGATTTCTTTCGAACAAAGAATTAGCATCCACTGTTAATACTCTGTATGAATCAGTGGTTTTTGGGCTCGGCATTCTTTGTCCCAGATCACATAAAAGTTAATTCATTACATATTGCATGACTAAAACTTATCCGTTTATTCTTCGAGAAACGTCAAGTGTATCACATTGTAATGACCAAATCTCTTGCTTACCGCATTTTCTGGATATGAAATCTTTTACTTCAATTGTTTAAACAAACATTTTGATACGATAACAAGATCTCATCGCTTATTCTTGACGGTGCCGTCGATAACAGATGAATATTCTTCATTTAACAATTTCTCTCTACTCAGCTTGATAGCATCCCTACCACTCTGTACATCTCTGGAAATCCTGGAGTGACATTATTAGTGTAATAAACTCCTAAAACTCACGACATCGGAATTAAGACAAGTTGGTGATTACGAATCACTGCAAACTTAACGATCATCATCTCTGTGAAGCTCTAGCTGTTCTAGTGGACTAGCACCTGAGACTGTTGTGCACACCATCCTCAGGTTCTCCACCTAACATATTTTGGCAAGCGCCTTAACGACTTCTCATTGAAAACAGGGAAATTTCCCAGATCGAGGAAGTAAGGTCAGAAAGTAACGAACAAAGCATCTCCTTCTGAAACTCCGATCTAATTCTGCCTTCCACTGTAACATATGACCTAGCTTTCCATGGCATATTTGAGTGGAGTTAAATTCGCGAAATTTCCCTAATTTTTCGTCAGAATTCAGAAATTTTATGGAATTTTATGCTAATTTAATTCCCTAAAATAGGCCCTGCTTTGTTCCAAGTTGTGGACAAATTCACAAAAAATTTCGTCTTTCATTGTTATAAATATAGTAATTTTGGGGTAAAAAGATGAAAAGTAGAGTTTTTGTGTGAAATTTGTTGACCCGAGGCAGGGACTATTTTTTCAAAAATTTCCAAAAAATGCGAACATTCAAAAACCGAATTTTTCCAAAATTTCGAACAGTTTTGGCAACTTGTGAACTCAGCTTTGCGTTTTAGCTGGCTCTCAATGATTTTGTTTGATTCTTGACACTATTCGCTTTCGCATGAAGTCGAGCATGATTAATTTGAAAGATGAGAGCGTCAATAGTCAAACAAAATCATTGAGAGCCGGCTAAAACACAAGGCTGAGCACCAGAGTTGCCAAAACCGTTTGAAATAATCGAAAAATTCGGTTTTTAAACGGTCGCAGTTTTTGGAAAATTTTGGAAAAAAATTCCAAAAAAATTTCCAAAAATGGGCCCTGAGGCGAGGTCAATAAATAAATGATAAGTACGGAATTCAAACACTAATTTCGACGGCCTCAGCACAATCTATTATATAGCTCGGGATATAAAAAAAGTCTCGGCTACGCCTCGGATCAACAAAATTCACAAGAAATATCGACTTTTCATCTATTTATAACCAATTAGTTAATCAATCATTGTACATCGTGCCATTAAATGGCATAATGGATTTACAAATGATTGAATTCCACACAAATCCGTTCGAAAAAACCCTAAATTGAATGACGAAATTCGGTGGTATTTTAAGCGAATGACTAATTGCTTCATGAATCCAATCATTTCACCGCTCGACTTCACCATGACGCTATCCTTTTTTGTCGAAAATCATTAGCCGAATGAATGTTTAAAATTCTCCTATTTCGACAGAAGAGTCAACACACAATAAAAAGATTTTCTTATCAGAAGTGGTTGTGGTTCTGTTATCGGACTGTGTGCTATAAAAGCATTGATTATATAGTCCCTATTATATTGCAAACTATAAAATTTTGTATTAAATGCGAAAGCGGATAGCTGACGACAAAAACCACTTTGTTCTCGAAAGCTACTTTTAAACTAAGCGAACATTTGATTTTGTAAGTTTGTCTCTGAGAGATGACGCATTTAGTCAGTCGTTGTAATAACACAACCGGTGTGGTGATAAATTGGAATTGCTTGCAATCAATTAATTATTTATTTCATTGTACGACGCAATGCCGATAGTAGTTAACAATAAAATTAATTTGTTCATTTATTGCGTTTGCTTCACTATTTTGTACTTTTGCGGTTACTAAACGATTTCTTTCGAACAAAGAATTAGCATCCACTGTTAATACTCTGTATGAATCAGTGGTTTTTGGGCTCGGCATTCTTTGTCCCAGATCACATAAAAGTTAATTCATTACATATTGCATGACTAAAACTTATCCGTTTATTCTTCGAGAAACGTCAAGTGTATCACATTGTAATGACCAAATCTCTTGCTTACCGCATTTTCTGGATATGAAATCTTTTACTTCAATTGTTTAAACAAACATTTTGATACGATAACAAGATCTCATCGCTTATTCTTGACGGTGCCGTCGATAACAGATGAATATTCTTCATTTAACAATTTCTCTCTACTCAGCTTGATAGCATCCCTACCACTCTGTACATCTCTGGAAATCCTGGAGTGACATTATTAGTGTAATAAACTCCTAAAACTCACGACATCGGAATTAAGACAAGTTGGTGATTACGAATCACTGCAAACTTAACGATCATCATCTCTGTGAAGCTCTAGCTGTTCTAGTGGACTAGCACCTGAGACTGTTGTGCACACCATCCTCAGGTTCTCCACCTAACATATTTTGGCAAGCGCCTTAACGACTTCTCATTGAAAACAGGGAAATTTCCCAGATCGAGGAAGTAAGGTCAGAAAGTAACGAACAAAGCATCTCCTTCTGAAACTCCGATCTAATTCTGCCTTCCACTGTAACATATGACCTAGCTTTCCATGGCATATTTGAGTGGAGTTAAATTCGCGAAATTTCCCTAATTTTTCGTCAGAATTCAGAAATTTTATGGAATTTTATGCTAATTTAATTCCCTAAAATAGGCCCTGCTTTGTTCCAAGTTGTGGACAAATTCACAAAAAATTTCGTCTTTCATTGTTATAAATATAGTAATTTTGGGGTAAAAAGATGAAAAGTAGAGTTTTTGTGTGAAATTTGTTGACCCGAGGCAGGGACTATTTTTTCAAAAATTTCCAAAAAATGCGAACATTCAAAAACCGAATTTTTCCAAAATTTCGAACAGTTTTGGCAACTTGTGAACTCAGCTTTGCGTTTTAGCTGGCTCTCAATGATTTTGTTTGATTCTTGACACTATTCGCTTTCGCATGAAGTCGAGCATGATTAATTTGAAAGATGAGAGCGTCAATAGTCAAACAAAATCATTGAGAGCCGGCTAAAACACAAGGCTGAGCACCAGAGTTGCCAAAACCGTTTGAAATAATCGAAAAATTCGGTTTTTAAACGGTCGCAGTTTTTGGAAAATTTTGGAAAAAAATTCCAAAAAAATTTCCAAAAATGGGCCCTGAGGCGAGGTCAATAAATAAATGATAAGTACGGAATTCAAACACTAATTTCGACGGCCTCAGCACAATCTATTATATAGCTCGGGATATAAAAAAAGTCTCGGCTACGCCTCGGATCAACAAAATTCACAAGAAATATCGACTTTTCATCTTTTTATCCCTAGTCATGTAAAATACTATTGTCGCCTGGTTGTCTACTGCAAAATTCTTGACATCAAATCTGATAAAAACAAAAATTGGGACTTTGGATTCGTTTAGGCTTTAGCATGACAATATTGGTTTACCTTCGCCACAAAATCAGTGACACTCCCAATTAGCATCACTTCAATCTAAGATTGATAAAACGGAATTTTTGTCGTACATTTATCACAGAGATATCAACCTCTTGATTGGAACACCTCAATTTTCGAAGCTTTAATAATCGTGTGTCGATAATTAATTACTCGTACACGATGGAGTGTACACACCGTGTACGTTTTTTTACTATTTACAGAAAAGTTATTCCGATCGACAAAACCGACTCAACAATAAATTTCAAATTTCCTTATCAGTTTCTCTTCTTAACATTTTTTACATTCACAACTGATTACGTTCACATTCTAGTACACTCTCTGCTCGAAGCGCAACAACAACAACAAAATTTTTTGATTTCAAACAACAAAAATTATTTTATTTTCGTTGAGTGATGTAATCAGAAAATAACTGAACCATGCATATCGATAGGGGCACGATAAAGCCGTATGTGTGTATAAAATGCCGCAAATAAAACACAAACATCACACACATTGATTGATATGTTTGCTAGACAACATGGAATCAGTTTTGTTTATTTACTTCGATCCTAATTATTTTGTACGTTCGTAACATGTTTTATGGATGGTTGTTGTAACGACCGACCGTTCAGCGGTGAGCAAAGGTCAGCTATTCTAATCGAAATAAGAAATTGATTTTTTGTTTCGTTTTCAAATTCACATTCTACCGTTTTTAGATGATCGATTGCCGGAAAAAATGTGGGTGGGGTGTGTGAACTTCAAGGATGTCAGCAGATTATGGGAATATTTTAGATTGACAAACACTGATGACCATCTCCGAAACAAAGCGGGGAAAAGTTTGTTCTATTGCTTAAGTAAGACAAACAGTTAGTCTGACTAAGACATAGTCGACCATTGTTTCTGTCTGAGAGAAAGTTAATCCATGAACACTATACCATTTTGCACGTGAACAACTCTAGCGAATCATAGCTGAAATGAAATTTTAACTCCTTAGTCCTCCCTAACTAAAGATACTAACTCGTTTAGATTTTGTGGTGAGTAGAGAACTGGTAAGTACACTTGTAACCGGGTCGTATTAACTAATCATATCTCTGGTGTGGATCTCAGCATCTAACAAAGTAGATAAACACTGAAAGTAATGCAAATCCGTAGTTAAGCCCTACTTTCAGGTTAATTTGGTTCTGTTCTGTTGCACACATACTGAATTCATTTCGGCCAAGTTGCAGCTCGTGGTGAGGTGAATTCGATTCGGTACAAACTTAGCAGGTGGAACAACATTAGTCACAAGTAAATCTGACTATGGCAAAATTACAAAACTGGATTCACTTGAAAGTCGGGACCCATACTTCCTTTGATCCGTTGAGGGTTTGCATTACTTCAGTGTTTATGCGTATACTTTGATGAGGTACAAAGGAGTGTTGTCTGTCAGAAACAAAACATTTTAAAAATGATTTCCCGCTTAATTTGTGTTCAGCATGAAGCACTGAGCACTGCTCAGTGAGCAGGTTGTATTTACTTGATTTACTTAGGTTAAACTATCTGAATGAATCTGAAACATGCAATCAATCAACTCGGCTCAAATCAAATTAGAGCAAAATTGCCAGTGACTTGATTTGAACAGAACGATAAGCTATATGTCTCTGGTTTAATGAAATTCTTTCAAGAAACTTCCAGTTCTCTAACACGTAAGACTGGTTCGTTTTCAACAAAGGATTCATCTGTTATTGACGGCACAGACGATAATCAATCGATGAGATCTAGTCAACAATTGAAGTAGAAGATTTCGGTTCGAATACCTAATACCAAGAGAAGTAGTAGATTTGGTCATTATACACTTGTCGTTTCGAGAAAGCTACGAGACGTACTGTATTCGGTGTGATCTTTGTCTGAGTTTTAAAGCTCACCGAGCGCTTGATTCCCTCTGACTATCAACCATTGCTTGTTAGGACTTGAGTGAAAATTGCAATGAGTTAATTTTTCAAGCGATTTTATTTCCTTAAAATATTTTGATTTTTTAAAAAATTGTTTAAACGAATAAATTACACGAAGATGTTCCATGTGAAGCCTTATGCAAACGACGAGTCATACACCATACAAATATGAAGAAAATTGTCCGGATAGCTCAGATGTTCGGATAGCCATTGCAGAGGTGTTTCGTTGTGGACTTCAACACCGTGTGTGTAAACGGCAACTGGAATTGAAAAAAAAAAGTTTTTCTCTGAATGTAATTATGTTAGCAGTGCTACTACAATCTACTGCATTAGCTAACCCAATGAACGCGAAGATAATTTCTTCGAATAGAAAGACTTCGAACGGAACGATAAGCTGATTATACACTGACCTTTTATGTTCAGTTTATTCAGATTGCTAACCGGCAATGAAAATTTCGCAAAGTTCGGAGATTATTAAAAACCATCCAGACAAACAGTTGTTCTCATTCTTTACTTGATTGAATGACAGACGATGAAAGAACAGATTTTTTTATGATTCCAACAAAGAAATTGAAACCAATTCGCTTTCGGTATACACCAGAGACGCTTGAAAATGTGTCCTCAAATCTTGAGTTTAAATCAAAAAATTTTTTTTTGCGTCTCACTTCTGACCGCATAACATTTAAAAAGTCTCAAAGTTGAACAAACATATTTCTTCTTCCATTTAACTCTCCCTCAAAATGACAAAAAACATGACTACATTCTTCCGAAACCTTAAAATAAATCAATCCGAAATCTAGAATGCAACATCGTAGAGTCAAACACAACAACAACCCGAAAAAAAGCAGAAGTTTAACCGAGAAACAAAAAAAAAACGAGGCGACAAAAGAAAATAAAAACGAAATCTGAGAAGTTTGAAAAGAAGGCCCAACAAAATAACGACAGAGAACAAACAAAACAAAAAGAAGCGACGGCTTCAAGCATTCATATTATGTATTTTGAATGGGAATTCGTTGTTCTGTCCTCACGATACACAAAAAAAAAATTGTTCTCGAAATATTAACCTTGATACCTTGATTTTGCGAAGACATTATGATGATTCTGTTCTGACATACCCGAACAAAGTTAACGCTTGGTATTTCCAAAAAAAAAACAATTCAAAAATAGACCCGTACGAAGTGTTAAAATTAGCTGTTACAGACGGCAAGCATATGACCAGTAATATTATCGGGTCTATTACTTCCATCGATCAAAGTATTTTTAATCGGTTGATTTCACATCTTGTACTTCAATTTTTTTAACATACATTTTACTGTATAAAAGACCATATTACACAGAGCTTGTCATTATTATTGCCATCTGTGCATTGCTCAAAGCAATTTTAAATAAATGAGCAAAATGGTCCGGGCTCGATTCCTGTGTCAGACAATTACAAATGGTCGCAATGCTTACGTCACTCAAGCTTCATAATTTGGGTAGTTCCATTGGGTTTGGTGGTTGCGACGATGTTACACACTGAATGACTCGTATGAAGTAGCCCAAATACAATGATTTTTTCTAAATCTAGCATACATTTAGGCGACACATCAATTGTGCGCTTAACTTTCCACATACCTAGTATTTATCTACTTCAAGGCGTGGTTTGAAAGTCCTAAAATTTGGACAAAAAACTGATTCTTGTGGTCAGTAGCCTTAATTACAATTAAAGTCAACCGAATTTGTGTCTAAGTTTACTTTGGCGGTCTTACGAGATCCAATCACATTGTTCTTACGGTTGTACTACTACCAGGCGCGAGCGTGTGCCTATGAAACTCAATGAAAGTCTAGAACAGGTATGGTCGATCGGCGAATTCGTCTTAAACACACTCGCATTTGATGTCAAAATAATATGAAAATGAGTGCGTTTAAGTACGAAAATCAACTTTTTATGTCCTCCGGGACAATAGACCATACCTGTTTTACACTTTCATTGATGAAACTAACTCGTGTCAATAGATATCGGCTAGAAGTGTGTTTGCATGAGTAAACTAGATGTTAGATGATCTGAAGCAAAGGTAAAGATAAATTTTGTTGACATTGCTCTTTTTACCAATCTGGCATCTCTGAGCAACCAAAAAATGTTCCTCTTAAGGAACTTGAATCAAGGGTGTTACAAATCTGACCTAGTAGAAGCATACGACCCCTATTCTCCCCGTACGAGTCCAAAAACAAATGGAAACAATTCAGCAATTTGCATGAATTATTGTAACAGTTCGGTTAGGAATTTTTTACATTTAAATAGACAACACTCCGACAAAATTCGGTTGACGAGGATTGTTTCTAAATGCTCTGTGTTAAATTGAAACCGTTGAAGAAAGATAAAATAAAATAAAAAATCTTCCATCTTGGGCTTTATCCGACAGACCATCAAAGCATCATGTTTAAGCATAAAATTAGCACATTTTTGTGTCGGAAAAAAATGTAACGAATTTGAAGGCTAGTGCTAAATTGAAACAATAAAAAAAAACTTAAAAGTTTTAAAGGCGCGTGAAGTTTATACATAAATTCATTCAATTTTTTTTAATAAGAAAGAAATGATTTATTTAAACCTCGCAAAATACACACCTATGCCATAAAACGAAGAAAAAAAAACATTAGAAACGTATGTTTATTATAGCACACACTCTGAGGAAGCTGCAGGAAAGCGGGGAAAAATAATTTTTAAATAGAAAATTACGGCTGCTCACATTGCATTACAAATGCGTTAAAATCGCAGCTGCTGGGACCTACTTTCGTCAATATACATCTGATATGCATTTTGATAGTACGAAGAACTTTCTTTTTTATTTTTTGTTATTAATTGTCTGACCAGCACAACCTCCAAAATGTTTGAAAACGTTCACCGATGTTCGCTATCAACCTAGCAGAGCGTAGGAAAATTCCAAGATTCCGTACGTCCGTATAAGTCAAAGCTGCCCAAATGAGAAAAGGATTGGGGAGGTTATTTTAAAAATCCGTTTATCTAGTTTTACGGACACTTTTCCAACTTCTTCCCATTTTCTCCTTTTTATTTTAAATTAATCACGCCATGGGTAAAACAAAATAATTAATTTTATTACCAGCCCAATGCGAAAGTAGACCATTACATGGCAGTTTGCCCCCTGCGAAAATGATACATTACATGAAGGAATATAATCAGTTCATTTTGGGGACATCCATAAAAGACTGAGACAATTCAGTGTTGTCGGACAAAGTAATTATGTCGAGAAATGCGCATTTTCGGAAGTTAAATTTATGCTCTACCCCTAATTCTAAATAAGGCTCGGAACAGGTCAGGTTCAGGTCAGGTCAGGAGAAAAAATACCTGATGGAATCAGGTCAGGTTCAGGTAATTTCCAAACCAGACCTGACCTGAACCTGACCTAATATGAATAATACCTGATCTGACCTGACCTGACCCGAATTTGATAAAAAACTAATTTGAATGTTATGGGCGTTTTCAGCTTAGATTTGAGTCAGGAAGCATTGTTTTGGAGATAATACTAAACGAACTGATTAGCCAGTTTATTGTTATTGTTTTCTTCGCGATTTATTGAAGAAATAAGTCGAACATTTTAAACGGTAGAAATCATCAAGGGCCCTCTCCATAGAACAAACTGACAAATTAAAATGAAAAATCATATATTTAAATGTGTGTGTGACAGCCTCGTGTACAGACAGTAAAAAGGGACTCTTAATGTCAAAAGTGAAGGGACCTATAATGTCAAAATAAAGCAAAGTTGACGTTTTCGTGTTAGTAGTGTGTGTGATATAATTTTTCAATGAATTTCGGGTCATAATTCCTCTAGGTAGTCTACCTCTATGGAAATCATAAACATAAAAAACAATAATTCATTATTTTCGTAAGAGGAACAAAATTTAAGGTTTGTTACCACGATTTAACGTACATAACCGTGTGTATAGTTTTGTGTGTGAGAGAGCATCTGGTGGGGTTAATAACGTCAACAGCTCCAAAGAAGACTACTTCAACAAAGACCGATCCGGACTGAACCACGAAAAAATCGCGGACCATACTCTTTAAAGAGGGAAGTGTTCCAGAATGGGCCTTCCAATACTGCCCTACAAAGCATAAAAACCTTAAGTCTTTTGTTATAACAAAAGACTGAAGGTTTTTATGCTTTGTAGGGCAGAGTAGTCCAAAACATTAATGTCCTTGTTCTCCAAGGACAATTTACATGACGTTTGTCAGAACAAAACAGTAGTCCCACAAAACAATGAAATATTGAGGCATATCATTTGACTGAAAAAATAAATGATTTGGGATTTATTGTAGTAATGGTGTAGACTTGCCTCTTAAAAGTACCCTAAATCAACATCAGGCACGTGTTTAAAATAGCCTTCATTGCTTGACTGTTTTTAAAAATGTTTTTTTTTGTTTTTAATTTATAAATACTTAGCAGGATAGAACTTTTATATAATTTCGCAATAATTTATAAAATTATCAGAAATGTAAAAAAATAAAAAAAATCAGGTCAGGTCAGGTTTTTTCAGGTCAGGTCGAAACAGGTTAAAGATCACTTCAGGTCGGGTCAGGTCAGGTAATTAAATTTCAGGTCAGGTCAGGTTAACAGATATTTCAGGTCAGGTTTCAGGTTGACCTGACCTGTTCCGAGCCTTAATTCTAAATATTGGATGCAGAATGGAATTTGTGAACCACGTACGTTCACTTGTGTGTTCTCTGAACAACTTACAGTAACAAGTGTCCTTTCGACAAGTGTAGTTGTATGTCTTATCATCGGCTCGGGTACCAATTCTCCACTTGCCGGAAAAGACAGTTATTGAAATTTTTTGCTCCAAAGACACCCGACTGGACTGAGTTTGATTTTATCACAAAATTCTTATCCTCATGAATGAATGGAATAAATATGCTCAAAATTTGATTGTACTTTGAGGTCATGAATGAGTATGGGTTAGTGCACAAGCACTGAAACAGGTGCTATTTGCTATTGGTGAGAGATAGATAAAAGAAAATATTGTGCTAATAGATGCGCCAAGAGACAACAATGGAAGTAGTTAGGTAGGAGAAGATTTGCTCACGTAGTTTCTCCTCGCAACTCTCTCATATTGTCAAAATTTTAAAAGATTTGAGCGCAAGTTGTTATAAGGTATGAAGTATGAGCGGCCGTTACTTTCAATTTCCAGATGGAATTTTTATACACTTTCCCGCAGCTTACGGAATACAATATCTACGTCTTAGATCTTAGATCATAAGTTTTTTTTTTCTTATTTTCCTTTATTTTTCTCTAAATCTGTACACCATGATAGCATACACACGCGATCATATCGGCACAAGATCACACCACCAATGTAAAAATTGAAATATTAAAAATTCAAAGGCAGAAAAAAACAACAACCGAATTCTTTGATATGAGTCACCATTATTTTAAAAATCATAATCTTCTTCACAATATAAACAAAACGAAATCTCTTAAAGAACTCCTCTCAAAGCGTACATACAAAAAGCAAGCATGACGAATGAAATGGATGAGACAATAAGTTTAAAAAATTTGCATTCATAATAACACTTATACACACACTCTGCGCTGTTTGTGCATTGTGAATGGGAGAATGAAACCAGGAGATTGTATCGAATTCCTTTTGCCAAAAGGATTTTGATGAATTGTTTTGGGAACGCAAGTCGGCGTTATTATAATATGTTTTTAATATAATGTGAATTTGCGTGGGTTGGACGTTGTTATAATGATTCGAATCGCAGTGTAAACCACCATACATATATTATAAACATCGTATTACGTAAACTAATTGGATATAAGCTGATGTAAAAATTTGCATAAATTTTCTATCGATGAAGTAGATGTTCTCAGCAGAAACGACAACAACAAAAAATACTAAAAATGTTCAGTTGTTATTCGATCGGAACGTATTGCATTGTTGATGATCAATCATCGTTCGATTTTATTAATCATTTCTTTCGATTAATAATTTATCATACGTAGAAGTGATGACAAAGACTCAAGGTCTTCCAGTGTATCTTTAAATCTTAACACAGAACAGAGATGCAGTTTTTTTTTAAGTAAACTTAGTGGTCTGATCACAATAACTATAATTTTATCAATGGAATTAACCTTTCAGAAACATGGCACATGTATCTCTGTATAATCATTAAAAGCGTGGTGGACGTACGGGATTCGATAATCATGTCTTCAATGTCAAATTCTCTTGTTTCCGCAATTCAGGTTAACAAGACCCCGACAATTTCTAATTTCTTAGGCTCAGAACAGATCAGGTCAACCTGGACCTACCTGCAACTTAATTAATAGTTAATTAAATGCTACATGCGTCAGAAACCGTACTTTTCATGTTTCAAGCACTACTTTCGACACGCTCAGCATGTAATAGTATGTTGTGTTACAAGTATTGTAATGTCGATTTTTTCAGCACTAGACTCAAGTTTTCCAAGGAAAATTGGGTCGTGTTCTGAAAAAATCTCATTACAATACGTGTAACACATCATGCTTTGTGCCAACCGAGAATTGAAATAGACAAATGCCCAAAAAATCATGATTTTCATGGTAAACAATCACTCTTCAAATTTGATCGATCACATTGCTTTGCATTTTCTAAAACGAATGTTGTAATAACTCATACAAATTCCATAACAACACTGCTTTGAGAGTTGTAATATCACATCAAACGGGTGCTGAAATAAGTCACTTTACAACACTAAAATGAATGTTGAAAAGAGTCGTATTTCAATTCTCGGTGGCACAAAATCGATTACATAACTCGGGATAAAAATGAAACGTCCCGTTTTTGTGTGTTTATCGACCTCGGCTTCGCCTCGGATCAACAAAATTCACACGAAAACTCTACTTTTCATCTTTATATCCCTAGTTATGTAATAGTACATTACTTTACCAGTGAAGTAATTTGATATCTCGTATCGGCTGAAGCCCTCGGATACTTTTACTCATCTGGATACGAGATATCAAATTATTTCACGTGTAAAGTATAACGTTTTACTTTACGGGCGAAGGAAAAGGTTTTCACTAGTGAGGGAATAGCCACATTACCTCACTAGTAAAGTTAAATACTATTACATGACTAGGGATAAAAAGTAGAGTTTTCGTGTGAATTTTGTTGATCCGAGGCGAAGCCGAGGTCAATAAATACACGAAAACGAGACGTTCCATTTATATCCCGAGTTATGTAATCGATTTTACATGCTACATGCGTCGAAAACCGTACTTTTCATGTTTTAAGCACTTCTTTCGACGCTTTCAGCATGTAAAATCCATTACATAACTCGGGATAAAAATGAAAAGTCTCGTTTTCGTGTGTTTATTGACCTCGGCTTCGCCTCGGATCAACAAAATTCACACGAAAACTCTACTTTTCATCTTTATATCCCTAGTTATGTAAAATACTATTGCATGCTTTCGAAACCTAAACCAAATTTCTTGTTTTTCCTAGGTGTGTGATAAGCCACTTTCGACCCTAGGGAAGACAAAAGCATGAAAATGAATTTTGTCCAGACCTGAAATTACCTCATTTCGGATGTCAGGTTCCAGGTTCACGTAAAATTTTTGACTAATTTTTATGAAAATTTCTTTAAATTTCAGGTCAACCAGGCCTGACAGATTCGAGAAATTCAGGTTCAGGTCAGGACAAAGCAACTGGATCTGACCTGAAATTTCCCACCATACAATATTTTGACCTTTTCCGTGCTTCACTAATTTCTGAAACGCCTTATCCTACTCAACAATGAACGCAAATACGGCGCATATATCATTGTGTTATTGAGATGAAATCACTTTCAAGTGCTATCAATGGCGTCATCATAATTCAATTAAATGTTTATCAACATTGTTATACAAACTTTAACAGAAAAAAAGTTTAGCGAATATCATTTTCAGACGTGCACAGTATACCTGCTAAGACATGTTACATATAGGCGTTGTTTCGTGCATTTGAATTCCTGTATCAGACGAGGAGGTTTATGCTAAGTTCATTTGTTTTCACCTAAAAAAACTACCTTTAGGGCTACGAAATGCTGCGACAAAATTATCAGACAAAAACCCTTTTTACAGGGAAAATGTGAAGGGAGGTCCTGTGTCCTTCCACCTATATTTCGTTTGAACGCAAAAAAACACCCAAAAACAGTGTCCCAAGTTGCAGGTGATTCGGCTTTCTTCATCCTACTTTTTTAGGTTTTTCAAGCCTGATTTCGCATTTACCCATTAACAGGAACTGATATCAGTTTGGAATTACATAGCGTACGATGTACTGAAAGCTTTGATCTTGTGTTTCTGAACACACATCGGTCGACGAGGTCTGACGAGTGTTAAGAGAATTATCTGCATTATCTGTCATTGACAACGACGACAAAAAAATAAATAATTTGCTCTGGCTGGTGTTGACTTATATAGGAAAATGTGCGTTAAAACAAATGAAGTAAAAGATTTTGTTTTAACTCCAAACACTATGCGCTGATGCAAATAAGTGAAGTAGCAGATTAGCTCGTAATATTCTTGCCCTTAGCGACAGGACATCTATGTTCGATGAATCGTTTTATTTAACGTCAAGCTTTCGTTTCCATCAACATATAAATGACCTCATCTTCATTAGCATGCTGATAAAAGACATAGAAGACAGTATGAATGAAAACCTCGACTACGTCAATTGGTTTTTATTTTCCTTAAGAGTCCGACTGTATTTGATGCGGTCACTTTAACCTTTTACGCTGTTTGCTTTATTTTATTTTTTTAAATCACTATTTCAGATCTAATTATCATTTTCTTAGAAGTTAAAACTTTTAAAGAAATAAGAAAAAAAAACTTGAAATGTTTCTACTATACACAAGACATATCTCTTTGTAACATGTACACGGTTGTGTGTGTAGGTATATCAGATTCGTTTCTACACTTTATAGCTTTCTGAGTTGAGTAGTGACATGGGAATTATAAAATAATTTTCTTGAATAATTTTAAATTGGAACATATTTGGGAAGTAAAGATTTTTTCAGAATGAAACTCGAATGCATTTGAAAACATCATTTATAATATAAAGTTTAATGCCTTGTTTGTTGGTTGGTTGGTTTGCTTGTAGAAGTTTAGTCTAAAAGTCATAGAAACTGGAAACTTGGCATTCCGACAAAGAAAGGTTAGGACAAACGCGCGCTACCAGGGAAACCTTTATGTAACTCGTGAAAATCTTCAAATCCTAAAAATGTATTTTGGACTCGAGGTGGAGTTTCCTATTCTTCCCCGAGGGAATTGGATCGTCAATTGGTTAAGATTTTTGAAAACAAAAACGAAGTGACAGACTGTCACTGGCAGTTCAAGTAATTTCTCGCAACAGGAGCCTGAATTATGGCCGCACACAGGAAATAGTTGTTGTGCTGTGTGATTAGCCGCATTTTCTCCACTCTGAAGGCCATGAAAAAGTAAAGTTTTTTGACGCCTTGCCTGCTGATAGTTTGGAGGAGAAAATATTTATTTACTCGCCTTTTGAGTTGACAGGGTAGAAAATAGATAATTTTCCCCCTGAACTGTCACGTTTGTTTTGAAAAATTATGTAACAAATTGATGTTTTTGGAGAAAAACGGTTAATTAAACCTTTCACACATCCAATGTGTTTTGTTCACCTCTGGAAGAAAATAGGAAACTCCAACTAAAGCGAAGTTTTACTGCCAGAGCGGGTTGGAATTTCCTATTTTCTTCCCTCTGTGAACAATAGTCCAGAAGGAAGAAAATATTAAATTCCAACTAAAGCGATGTTTCGAATGAGAAAAGCTCTATTTTCTCCCCACTCTAGAGAAAGCTCTTCACTTTTCTTATTAGAAATGTCATTTAACTAGTCGTCTAGAAAACACAATTTTCTCATGGCCTACACTGTCAAAAAAGAGTCGAAAATCTTACCTGTCACTGGTAACTTTGTCTCCAGATAATCCACAATAACTGCTTCAGCTGTAGCTCCCCATACAAAAAGTACAGCTGTGACAGGCAATGTCGATTACATGTAGACAAAGTTACCTGTGACAGGTAAGATTTCCAAATCTTTTTTGTCAGTGTATTGAGGGGAGAAAATAAGGCAAAATATTACTCGGCCTTAAATAGTATATTACTACACAATGGAAGGAATTTGATATTTCGTATTCATATGAGTAAAAGTGTCCAAGGGTCCAAGGTAAAATATCAAATTCCTTCCCGAGTGTAGTATGACGTTTTCCTTTACGAAGGAGGGAAAGACATTTTCCTAGGGACGGAAAGTCCATTTTTCCCTCCCTAGTAAAGGAAAAATTTAATCAGTTTCTCCCCTCTTCTGAAACTTCCAAAGGCCTTCGTGTTGAAAATGTTGTGTTTACCTCGGGAAAAAGTTGGATTTTACCTTTTGAATACAAACAAATTCCCTCGGTGAACAAATAACTATTTCGACGCGTTCAAATATTTTTTGAATAAAAATTACGTTTGACAACTAAAAATAGTCAAATATTTTGTCATTATAGCAATCCCGTGCAAGGCCGGGAGTATCCTCCACTAGTCTAAATGAAAACAACATTTTTTTTCTGGTCGTGTTCGAGGTCGAAGGATTTCGATCCCGCGATAAGAAATGGTTGTTTGATCGGTGTTGTTGTTTTATTTATGCATGAGACGCGCATGTTAATTAAATTCAATCAAAAGGATTCAGTTTCGATAGCCCCGGAATCAATTCAAATCAAAATTGATTAGCTCGGAATAAAAATCAAAAAATCAATGTCAAGTGGGTGAGATAGATGTTTGATTTTTTGAAGCTGTTCAGCTACTGCTGATTACACTATCTGGACAGAGTGTGATGTAAAATTGGAAATGAAAAAGTCGTTTATCGCCAAAAATTGAACAATTTACGTTTCTTCGATCACGTATACGTAAAAATTTGCAATTTATTTTGAAAATAACATTTCTTCGAATTATTTGTCTTACTCTCGTTTATGGGTGGTATCTCACCTGACGTTGACAACTGAGTGATATAAGTGAAATAAGAAAGACAAGAACAACAACAACCGAATTGTATATCAAAATTGACGTCAAACTGAAAAGTATTTTCAGTGATTCGGTTATATATGGTGGTAGGTGTTGGAAAACGTGTGTTTGATGTACAAATTCGATTAATGTGATTGTTGAACCCAGTGCGTCCTTCAAACACTTAACGGTGAATAATGGCTATTGTTTTATCTCGTACAGTGATTGAAACGCACGTAAAGTTCCAACAAAAACATTCACCGACTACACCATTGAGTCAGCATTCGACGAAAAAAGAATGCGCATCACTCATTAAATGGATGTGGAAAATGATGAGATTTTTTCTGAAACGTTTCAGGATTTCCCAAGAAGTTGTTTTGTATGGGTCCTATTATAAGGTTTCTTGATCTGTGATCAGCTTGATTTTCATTCCTTTTTTGGAGACAGAAGTTAGTGACCATGAGTCAGCATAATTTGATACAGATTGGAGAATCATAAGTTCACACCAGCCCAGCCTAACTCTTTCATTGTAGGAAATTGCTTATAACTCCTTTTAATGTTGACTACAGAATACTATTTATGCGTTATGGGGCATCCTCCAGCTACTGTTATCTTATGCATAGCAAAATCTATGTTAAATCTAATGAAGTACAAGATTCTGCATGAAAAGCTCGACCTTATTTAAGCAGACGAAGTAATAGATTTGAGGATATAATATAGATACGCTATTGTATCTTATAAAATCTGTATTCAAAACAGAGCATGATCTGAAACGCGACACTAACATTCTTTGAAAGCTGCGTTTATGTCGTCTAAGAAACTTTTGGTAATAAATGCGGTCGTATAAGCTTTTTGAGACTTTGTTAACATTGATGCCTACCGTTACCAATTTACGCTGGGCTAAGGCATATGAGCTCATGACCAACCTTGCTGTCGTTCTTTTATGTATAGCAAGATCTATGTTAAAGCTAATGAAGTAGAAGATTTTCTATGAAACGCTCGACAATATTTAAGGAAACGAAGAACTAGATTTTACGATTTTATCACGATACGATCTTGTCTATTATAAGAGGTTAATTCAACACAGAGCATGATCTGAAACGCTACACTAACACTCTTCGAGACCTGGGTCTATGTCGTCTAAGAACCTCTTTGTAAGAAATACGGACTAACAAACTTTGACTTCTCTAGCGGATTTTTGTGTGAATTTTTTAGAACCACCAGAGACTGTTGATGTCTATAGACTTTCAGAGGAATTAACAATTTCATCATCACACATACATTTCAAGCATCCGCCTTCTTTCCTCTAAGTCTCTTTCTCTTTAGATATTCATTTCGATGGAACTCCGCGACATTCTTTTCCATCGTGAGGTAAATTCAACCATCAACCGAATCTTCCATTTTCTACACAAATAATTGGCTATCCTGACGACGATGTCGCACACCATCGATCCCGATAAATCAGAAATTTTTCCATTACTCTGTGTTCAATCATCGAATCCGATTTACCATAAAATAAATTCAGAGAAGAGAGAGAAAAAAACCGGCCATTCACACAAATCTGAACCGATCTAAGAATAAAATCGTTTCCTCGAATTTCGATACAAAAGACCAAACTAACCAGTACAATAGTATATAGTCACGGGAAAACTCATATCTAACGAGTGATCGACTGAAGCAGAAAAAAAAAATTCTTCTGCCTTTGTACGAGAATTCAACGTACGAGTATTTAAATTGAGGTGCATTGTATGCACAAAAAAGCTGTGTGTATATAAAATGAAGAGAGACGTAGAAGACGAAAGAATTAAAAAAAAAATCCAACCAACCAACCAATTCGACGGTGATAATACTTTGAGCATATATATCAAAACCGTATGAACCAAGTAAAGCATAAAATGCATATACATAATTTGTATACATTACCTCCGCATAAGTAAATAGAATTCTATAAACATAAAGTAAACAAAATTTTTGTAAGATTAAACACACGAAGGAGTCATAAAGTCTAGCGTTGCATTTTTTGTGTTCGAACATATTTTTTTTTTGTTCGAATTCGAGTGTGTTCTACGTTTGTGTAGTTGTAAGTGTATATAAAACCCATTCTGAACGTTCGGCGTTTCGTTTATACAATGTGAAGGGTATTTATACTTATATGTAACTAGTGGAGTACCACCGGCTTTGATCGGGATCGCTCTAATGACAAAGCACTAAAATGTTTTCACTTGTCGGTTGAAAATTTCCCAGAAATATCTTCACGCATCAAAAGTAAATTTTTCTTTCAAAAATAGTTCCACGCGTCAGAAAGAGGAAAATCTTTACGCGACAAAAGTAAATGTTCCTTTGAAAACATAGGATTGCTTCAAGCATTAACACTCGTAAGTCAAACGTCAAAAAGCCCCCAAATTTTGATACATTCAATACATATCCTAAGTTCACACCGTATGAGACACAAAAGCCAAAACTTTGTTTAGTTTTTGTGGTGGCTCAACCACAGACCACCACGAGTCTGCAAGGATAGTGACGAATTGGAATTTCATTCCGATTATGATTTGCTATACTTGTTCGTGTGCAAAATGATATGGTGTTCCTAGAGCACTGTATCAAGTAATATTGAACTTCATATTAATGCCGTCGAAAGACGCATTTTATTTTCTCTCAGATCGAAGCAGCGGTCAAAACGTCCTACTATGTCATGTATGATTTGATTTAATTTGCTTAGAAACCTCACTAACAGTCTTTTACTGCCAATAACAAGCGCAGTCTCAAAGCATGTAAATACTCTCTGAGGAAAGTTAGGTGATTCATTGATATCACGCCATATATTGCCTAGATTTAGGCTAGATAAATGCACAGAAATGTACCTAATACGAGTCATTCAGTGTGTACATCGTTGCAGCCACCAAACACATTGCAACTACTCAAATTCTGGAGGCTGAGTGAACTGTAGGACGTTACCAATGTGTTTCATTTCACATAAAGGTTGCAAGGTTGCATGACTACTGTTTTAACGAAAGAAGGGCAAAATCTGATACCATCAGCCTCGAAATATTTCCTGTGCTAATGGTAGGAGCAGTGCTATGCTGAAACATATTTTGACGTGTCAAAAATAGATTCTGCGCGTCGAAAATATCTTCATGCGTCGAAAATAAAATTTTTCCTGTGCGCGGTGAAAAGGTGTACTTTTTCAGTATTTCCTGTCCCGTGTGGAGAAATAGAATTTTTCTCATGTGAACTGTCAATTTGTTTTCAAAAATATTTCAACGAATTGATGTTTTCGCTTCGTGGAGAATAACGGCTTATCACACCACGCACACAAGAAAAATGCAGAGAAATGACAAGGTGGTACGCCTATGGCGAGATAGAAGGAACATTGGAATGGCAGTTGGCTTCTATGGGAGAGAATGTGATAGAGTTACATACGAATTCTCTCACATTCTCTCTCAGAGGCGCCGACTGTCATTCCAATGTTCCTTCTATCTCGCCACAGGCGTACCAACTTATCATTTCTCTGGAGAAATGTTGTGTTCGCTTCGAGGCAATGTAAGAAATGCTAAATCGAGCGATTTCCGGCCTCTTTGCTTTTGTTAGAATTTTAGAAGTTTATCACCTCGGTGAAGAAATTCCCCAGAAACTATTTTGACGAGTCAAAAAATTGTTGGGAAAATAGTAATTTTCTCACTTCAGCCGAAATTTCAGGAGCTTTCTGTTGTGAAAAGTGTTGTGTTAACCTTGGGAAAAAGTAGGAGCAACTTATCGACATGAAATTTACAACTTTTTTCCTAGCTTAACCAATAACTATTTCCCGTTTAAAGATGCATCCACGACGTAAAAAAGCAAATTTCACGCGTCAAATACCGCATGAAAATTGTAAGAAAAATTTCGCCAGTTTGTTCTAAATTTTCTTCAGTAGTCGGTGTGCCAAGTTTCTAGTCTCTAGGACTTTTCGTCTAGCTTTCTATAGAAAGGCAAACAAACAAACCAACCAACCAAACCAAACATTAAACTTTATATTATAAATATGAACCAACATAAAGAGCTGCTACAAGAGAGTCCACACATATTGAACCAATTTTATATTTATATTCGCGGTTCATTATTTTGCAGTTATTACATTCCATGTTCATGTACCCACTTGAATGTGAATTGAACATTTTAGTTAGGCTTCTATAAGAGTCTTAGGTTTTTGAATTTATTTATTTTTTCTCGTTTCGTTTTTTGTATTTGGCGAAACAGGCAAAAGACGAGAGAGAGAGAGAGAGAGAAAAAAAAGTATCTTTTTATCGTATCGTACAAAATTGCGGTTCAATATCAATCATTCCGTTTTAATATTTACACCTTTAACGAGGTGTATGGAACGTTATAGATATGTCCGTACAATGTACACACCAATTCGAACACCGTGGTGTGTAAAACTGGTGTGCGCTGATATGAAGTTATTAATTATTTTATATTATGAATTTTATTGCTCATTTCAAATTGGTTTTATGTTTTGTTTAATGGAAATTACGGTTGTTATATCGTCGTTTGTGGGACGTAAGTCATGAAATCATTTTTTTTTATTGTTTCATTCACTCCACACACAAAACGGTGGTGGTGTTAATTTTTCGGTATCGTTGGGTGTACAATTATACCGAGAAATGGAATAGGAAAAGTTGATTTCGTAATTAAATTTGAAAGCTATGATAAGCGGTAGGATTTCAATTTAATCAATTTGTTAAAGACTTACAGTCACTCTGAATTATATTGTACATGAATGACAGCAGAAAAAAAAAGAACTCCTCCCCTCAGTAATCAGGGCCGTAGTTATGATGTGGCAGAGTCAACTTAGAAATTATCCAATCAGAAACCCCAATCAGTTCTATCGCACCCACAGAGCACTCTAGGGAGCCTTGGTACGGGTGCTCCGGACTGCACGGATGAAAATCAAAAAATTTTGTGGAACGTTGTTCAGGGTCACAAGCAGACTAAGAATATCCAAAAATATCAAATTTGCGACGATATGTTCAATTAAACTCCATTCAACCACACCGTGTGATATTACTGAAAAAAAACCCGAGTTTCACTAACACCAAGACGTTCCAAATTAACAGAAAAAGATTTTCGGTAAATTTGTGAAAATTTCAGCAATTTTCAGTAATTTGAGTAGGTAAAATTCTAATAACGGGCACTTTGTGATACATCACAAAGTGAGTTTACGGACGGGATTACTCAGTGGTTACATACTAGCGTTCTACGAAAATGTTTCGGGTTCGATTCCCGTGTCAGCAAATTCCACATGGAATTTTTCTAGCGATTATATCGCGTTGGTACCGTCCTATCAATCACTCAAGCTTTAGAATGTGGGTAGTTGCAGTGTATTTGGTGGCTGCAACGATGTACACTCTGAATAAATCGTTAGACGTAACCCAAATACGTTGAATTTGTCTGCATGATATTTAGCCTACCATGAGGCGAGATATCAGCCTAGCTTTTCTGATAAAGTACTTGCCTACTTAGAGGCGTGGTTTGGAAGTCACGTTAGGCCTGTGGTTCAGACTGCATTTGTTATTGGCCGTAGAAGACTGTTAGTTAGGTCTCTATACAAATCGAATCAAAGATAAAGCCCCTTTCAGGGTCAACCCTTAAAATTATGCATAGAACCGGAGCTAAGACCGAACCAACAATTTTCCGACTATTCTAAGGCTATTTTCGACAATTTCAACTGTTTACGTCAACGTGAGAAATTTACTTAAATTGAATTTGTCAATAATACCACTCGAGCTATATCAAGACATACAGGGTGAACTAGTTTGATTGTCATTGATTGCATATCTTCTGCTGGTTAAGAATTTGCACCAGAAGACATAATACACTCTTTAGTATTGGGTTGACATTTGCCACCCCCTTACCAAAGAGGTTTAGCTACGGCTCTGTCACTATTTCAAACTGATAAAATTGTCTTACAATAGGAAGGACAGCGTGTTTACGACACTATGAGGTGTTGTCATCATTACATATAAATTGAATCATCATTTTTGTTTGTCATTTGCACACACAACGAAATTGTTACCCAACTTCTTATCAGATTCTTAAATTAAATTTTCTATTTTCGGTATCGCTCATCATCATCGCGGTATATCGCACCACTATAAAAATTATTGGGATATGATTCGTTTGTTTACCATAAAATATGGATAATTTCGAATACCAATCGTCGGTTCGGTCGTAATTCTATTTACAAATCGGACATAAATTTCGTTTTGGCTTTATCCGTCCACAAGTCGTAATTTTTTAGGTCAGAAAATCCTAATCCTGATCCTGATTTTCCTAAACGGTTTGCTTGTGATTAGATTCAGTATCCGTACACGAATGGCGTACTGTGGAAAAAGTATAAAAATTATTGTCGGAACTGGTCCTAGCTCTCAATCTACTCTTATCGTGATATCATTTAGGTTCGACTCCTAAGTTGATACAGGAGAGAAATGAGAAATGAAATGGTTGAGCTAGTCATCGGTTAACGAAACGAGAAAGGAATTACTGTTCAAAATCCTTCGGGAAAGTGTCAAGTGATCGTTTCGAAATTTTGGAAGTAATTAAAGGCTTCAACACACAAAAAAACTGTTTCTCTAATTTTAAGAAACACGCTGAATTGCTGAAACCGATATTTATGCTGCGTTTTCCATTGTAATCAAATTTTCAATACAGACTGAATAATGGACAGTGTGTTTCTAGCCTAAGACCGAAAACACACGAGCAATTTTGCTATGCTAAGGTACGACAATTATGCTGCAATTGTACTCCGATTTGTGGCATACGTTACACAATGGAAATCGCAGCTTAATTGTGGTATCTCGGCAACGCAAAATTGCTCGTGTGTTTTCTGCTTAAGAAATTTCATCGTAATTTTGAATGAAAAATTGTTAATTTAATGGATGTCTGGTAGGAATCTGACATTCACTAGTTGTGACACTATTAAAAGGACACATTTCAATGGCGAATATTTGCTTTGATCTGTAAATTAATAGACGCATTTTTCGATGCAGTTGAAAGAGAACTGCATCTCATCAGACCATGGTGATGGTACCAAAGAAATTACCATCATAATTTGCCATCAATCATAATTTGTTGCATGTGCACATCTAGCGAATCATAATCGAAATGAAAGTAAGCCCATCAACTGTAACAGCACATTGGTGAGTGTTAAGGCTAGTTGAAGCTGACTTAACGTAACAAAGTGTTGTGCAAGAACAAGGGAAGTACGAGACCACATAAATGTACCAAACGCTTCAGATTAATGACTCACCACCACTATGTATGGACCACAGCTTAGGATGGCTTAGGAATATCGAACCTGTTTTGAAAACTCAACAACAAGGCCTTGAATAGGATTTGAAAGGGGCGCATCGTACATATTTGGTTCAGAAGTCATAGGAAACACAATAGGTTTTCTGTCACTCGTTATTGTTCACGTTGGAAAGACATTTCGAGCGTGTTGTTTGTTGCCAGAGCGCAGCGAGAGCAACAGGTAACCCGAAATAATGATTTCACTTACTTTCTCAGCCAAAGTTTCAGCCAAAGAATCCATCAGTCTCAAGCCTACCAACGCATTTCAGCCACTGAAAAAAATTTAACTTTTTTCCAATCGTCTCTCATTGGCTTCACCGTCTGACTCTAAATTTTGTTTTTTCGTTCGGCTCAATCATAACTGAAGACATTTTTCATGAAAATAAAATCAAAACTCGGGACGACACGTCCGCACACTCTTATTGACATTTTAATGTAAATCGCAGCTGTGTCCCTATAACAATCATCGAACGCTAATTGTAAATCCAAAATCAGATCCGACATTGTTTCCGTCTCGGAACGTCGCACTGTTTAAGTAACGAGATGCCTTTTTCAAACAAATCAAAATTCATTCGATGTTGTGTTTATACACAACACCTTAATGAAACGCCGAATGCAAAGTGTAGCGGAAGTGGATATCAAACTTCACAAGCGAAACCAAAAGAAAAAAATCTTTTTTTTTGTATAAACAAATCCTATGCTCACACATTCATGCCCTTCAATATATAAACGACGACGCGTTGCCTATTTATATAGTTTACATGCACCTGAATAACTAAATTTTTTAATGGTTTTACGAGTCGGTCATAAAATATTCACACCTTAGCCAAAATGTAAATTTAATAAAAAAAAATGTTTTTTTTTGTGTGTGAAACACATATCCCAAAATCAGTGTTTTTCATCACAACAAAGGAATTTAGCGAGATGATAAATACTGAGAATTGTCGTAAAAAAGATGAACACCGAACAAAACTATCAGAAAAAAAAACCGACTGCAACTCTCATTGCAATTTTTCGGCTTTCTCAACCAAATCCATTTAGACAAACAAAAAATCATACTAGAAAATCTACCTGCTTTCCGTACGTCAGGTGTCCCAAAATCATCGAGCAAGTCCTGTACCGTCCTTCTTTGACCTGCCTCGTTTGTTGGTGGAATTAGTTTCTGCAGGTATGTACCATCCTGCAAAGTACAAATAAACCGGGCACATTGTTAGCTACAATTGCATTTACACAGTAAACCGCGTCGAACATAGGGAGGGATTCTTTTGAAAAAACAGCCGACCGAAATCGGACGTATTTTCCAATGGATTTTCTTTAATATTTGCCCAGTTAGATATTTGACCCTAGAAGCCAAAACCAATTTAAAAACATAGCTAACGCCGACCCGTACGAAACACCTATTCGTATCAAAAGCCTTTAATGTGAAACTCTTCATTTCTCTTACTTCATTTTCTTCTCTGCTGAAAAACTATTCTCCCTTTAAAATCACTTACATTATCCACTCTTTGCCTTGTTATCATATACAACTAAATTGCCGGAGGCAATATAGACAGCCCCGTACGAAGACAAATTTCATAAATTCCTATTTAAACAGCTATATACCGCTATATTTACCTATATTTTCCTATAAATAAACATTTCACAGATAAATATATGCTATTATATAGCTCTATATGCCTGTATATAGCTCAATATAGCTGTATATAGGTATATATAGATGTCCATATATGGAATCCCTGAAGCCCCTCACACTTAACACATTATTTCCATGTTAACAGAAACTCTCTCTAAGCATCATTTTTCCCACTTTATATCACTTTTAATAAAATCCAATATGGCCGCCGGCAGCCATTTTGTTAGGAGACCGGAAATAGTACCGACGCTTTACATTCGTTAATACCTTTCAAACAAAAAAAAATTCATGAAATTCGGTCAAAATTTACTCGAGATATTGACAAAATACTCCACGTTCACTGTACGGCCGAGTAGCCAGATAAGAGCTCACTCCAAGAGACCTAGCTCACGCTCCGGAGAACATAATTTCAAAAACTTTATTTTCCCTGATTGGTACGGTCAATACCTATCTAATAAAGCTAATACGAACGAAATATGTTCAAATGTGGCCGACCTACAAGCCAAAACTGCTTGCCGCCCTGTGCCTGTTTCACACCAAGGGGTCTAACTCACGAGTCGGTCATCCGATTTCCATAAACTTTTTTTTTGTCGATCGGTATTGTAAATACCTTTTATTTGACGTATCACTTACAAGTTTAACGTTTAAATGTCCGGAGATATCTTCGAAAAACCGTAAAGCACTTATTGGGCCACAGCTCGGGAGGGGTCGATCCAAAATCACTCATCTTCGAACTTAGCCTGTCTTTTGACATTACCAAACGGGAAATAAAAGAATTTTCAAAATCGGATGCGTTTTACTCAAGTTATCGTGCAGAGAGACAGACGGACAGACGGACAGACAGACGGACATTTTTTTCGCGGATTTGGCATCTCTAGACAACCACAATAGGTTTCCCCTTACTCAGGGAGTCCAATTCGACGTGTTACAAACGTATGCGTAAACCTATAAGACCCCAGTACTTCGTACGGGTCTAAAAATTCTTCGAAGCTTGTGTGGCTGCTGGGAGGTGATTGAAAACCGAAAGCTTACACTTTTCTTACAGAAATTTCTCCAGTTACACGAGCCGTACAGGGTCGTGTGGGGTGTCATTAGGAAGGTAATTGCATGAACTTTCGGGGAAAATAAGGTCCTATCCACACTGAGATATGTCCAGTTGAAATTTTCAACCGAAAAAGACTAAAAACTTACACTTTTTTTGCATAAATTTCTCGAGGTACACGAAACGTACATGGTCGTGCGAATGGTCATTAGAAAGGTAATTTTTTGTACGGACGTTTGGTAGCATCTACAGTCGGAGAAATATAGATTTCGGGTTTTTTTTAGAGATGTCACCACTTCTCTAAATCTCTCAATTGCCATTTGAAATAACATGCGAAATGAGAGAATACAGAAAAACGATGAAAACGATGATGTCTCTTAAAATCTCGAAATCTATTTTTTTCCGACTGTACCATGAGCACTAAAATATTTCAACTTCTCATATTTCATCGTAGATTCTTCCAAAGACCCCATTTGCCCTAAAACAACTCAAAATTACCTTTCTAATGACACCCTACACGACCATGTACGTTTCATGTACCTCAAAAAATTTCTGTAAGAAAAGTGTAAGTTGTCTGTTTCGGTTGAAAACTTCAACTGCTCATATCTCAGTGTGAATGAATTTTAAGCCAAATAAGACTCTACTTGCCTTGACACTACATAAAATTAGCTTTCTAATGACACCTTACACGACCATCACCTCTAGCCAAAATGTGCATGGCTTCATGGACCAATATACCTTTCTGGGCAAATATAAAAAATTCCACTGGAAAATGTGTCCCAATTCGGTAGGCTGTTTTGCAAAAGAATCCCTCGAGTGAAATTTAATTTGCATAACAAGAGGACACAGGTCCTCTCTCTCAACTCATTCAAATGATATAAAGGATCGAGACCTTTTTTTTGTCATTGCATTCTGTGGGAAAATAATTTCATTTTGCAACAGTCAGAAACTTGTTAGCATTATTGGTGTATGTATGCATATGGACAGAAGAGCACGTAGGTGTACTACGGTTTTATGTTATAAATGTGGTCCACCTGTAGATAAAGTCTGTTTATTAGGCGTGTAATACATGCTGAATATTTGCCATGGTACGTTACGACGGTGTTGTGCATTATGTTCCTTCGCACGGAATATTTGTATTAATTAAACAAAACTAAACCTGAACTTGTATTTGGAAGAGAAAGTTACGGTTTGCTTTACTTCGGTCGACGTGTCACCGTTTATCATTAAACTGCTACATAAGCACTGAACTAAGTCGAGCTTATGCTTAAGAACAATGTTCACCGTAGGCAACATAACTTACAGCGGTTGATCTGAAACTGTTTCTTATATCACGCGAAATGGTCTTATTCAACGCCCTACCAGTCTATACCGTTCAGAAGCGGCTAGTCATCTGTTTTCGACAGCAACGAAAGAGTAAGTGACAACCTCAGAGTTAACGTCGTTTTATTAAAGTAAAATGAATGTTTAAACAAATGAAGTAAAAGATTTTGTACAGAGAACGAGGCGATACTTTCAATAAATGAAGTAATAGATTTAGTCGTTGGTGATACGCCTGAAACGTAAGAAAACCTTTTCGATTCAAAGTTTCTTTTGAAATGAGAACACTAGGTAAAGAAGGAGAAGTAACTAATTAGGTGCATGAAATGTCAATCTTCATATTTGTTTCCATAATTTTTTTTATAATTTTCTAAGAGTACTCTGCGATCAGCAGTGGGTATCATACAACGTTTGACTCTACCGTATCTTACAAGTAGGGGCCGATCAATTACATTTAATTCGAAATCGGGCAAACCTGTTCAGCGAATAAATTTAATTGAAATTACAAGATCGACATCAGTACACAACATTCAGCAACGCATTCAACTGAAAAATCGACACGATTCCTCACCGGCAACGTCAACAGCGATCCGAAAGTGCTGTATGCACAGTGAGCTAAAATCTGTTTAATTGCAAAATAGTATAGCAACACCGACCAGTATGTTGAGGAACAAAAAATAAATCGGCGAAAATGAAATAAAATGTTGATTTAGCGCCAAGCAATCTAGCGAAACAATGACTGGTATTTGAAGACCCACAATAGAAAAATGCGCTCGTGACACATTGACTACTTATGTAGTTTCACCCAGGAAAGTTTATTTTCAATTATTTTTCATTTGCGTTGGGATAATGTGCGGCGAACAAATTGAATCGTCCGCCACTCGGTAAATAATTTATTACTATTTTCACGACACCTTATGCAATGCGATGAGTATAATGTGAAAGAAAATTGTAAAAATAGTGTTGTTATGTGCCGGTTGACGACACAGCAGACATTCAGGTGGTTTACTCTGCATGGTTTTGCGCGCATGATATAGATTTCTTACCTCATTATAAGATCTGATCGGAATGTGTTTGAAGCCATCCTGGTCACCGAGTGGTTCCATTAGACGACGATTAACGGCCCAGAATTGGTCGAATTTATCTGGAGAGAAAAGAAAGAAATTTTTATAACAAAATTGATTAGTACATCGCACTTCCAAGGGTGGAATGGGTGTCACCTGTCCAAATGGAAGCACAAGTTTAACCATCCACTGACGGCAAGGATAATCAACAGTATAATTACTGCATTGGATGCGGCGAAAGTAATTCATTACGAGAGGTAACAATTTCTGTGATAAGAATAACAGGATTCGGAAACTGAAGAGGTTGTGTATTAGAAGCGAGGGCGTGGTATCCAACTTATTTTGTTGAAAAGACGGTCACCAAAGCTCGTTTCTTAAAAACAGACAAGTTGGTATCACAAAATTGCTTGCGTGTTAATGAATGACGTGGCAGCATTCTGTCCCATGTGAAAGTTGTATCATAACGGAATTCACCGATCGGGAAAAAGCTCTGGAAAGTCGAGTCCCAGGGCCGAAAAAAGTCACAAATTGATCTGGAAAGTCACAAAGTTATCCGAAAAGTCAAAAAATTAAGTAAAGTTGTGAAAAGTCCCATAAAGACACGAAGAATCCCGGAAAGTCACGAAGAATCCCGGAAAGTCACGAAGAATCCCGGAAAGTCACGAAGAATCCCGGAAAGTCACGAAGAATCCCGGAAAGTCACGAAGAATCCCGGAAAGTCACGAAGAATCCCGGAAAGTCACGAAGAATCCCGGAAAGTCACAGAAAGTAAAGACAAGTTACGGAAAGGCAAGACAAGGTCATAAAGTCATGAAAATTCGGCGACATTCGGATAATCCCGGATCTATTTAAAAAGACCTGCCCGCCGTTTTTCGAAGTAGTTCCCCCTTCGGAATTGATAAGTAAAATGCACCGAAAATACTCCTTCATGTAATGGATCATTTCCCCATGCGACAGACTGTTTTGTAATGGTCAACTTTCGCATGGGACAGGCAATAAAATCGTTTACTTCATTGCATTTTGCTCAGACCAAAATATAAGTCTGAGCTCGTCGCTTATTTTCTTAAACAACAGATGATAACTGTCGATGAACGCTTCACGACGGTTATGACATCGCTTGAATACTAAACAATATTTGTAATGACTCAGCATCATTATTGTCGTTTTTTTAGTCACCGATTTATGTCACATCTATTTGTTGCTCGTGTTGGCGGTAGATCATGAGATCTGATCAAGTGATAAAATTTAATGAGATAAATATTTGTTAACGACATAACTCAGCCTTGATCAGATCTGACCGTACAAACGAAATTGATGCAGCGAGTGCAATAATTACCTTTCATTATTTCATGGGCAAATATTTGTAAATCCATTCTTCTCCATGCGCTTTCATTCCGCATAATGCCACAGGGTCATGAGGTAGGGGAAGAGAAGATATTGAAAAGTTTCTCGAATCTGAGAATCTGTACGAAGTTGAGTCGCTCCACCACTTCATTCTGAGATATTTCAAAAGTGGAATTCTAATCCGTTAAAAGTAGTAGATTCAATAGGGTTGCCGTCTGTGAAATGACTGTTTTGTATTTCTAAACTTATTACAGTTGATACGATAGAAGGACCGTTCATTGGAAGGTGGATGATTGAATGTTAGAGCTACAATAGAGTGAGAATGATATCATTGGTCATGAGGGAAAACATTTGCTTGAAGAATCATTCTGTTAAAAATAGAACTCTGTGGCTCAACGTCAACATTTCACTCCAAAATCTAATTGCGAAAGGAAATACTGTTGTCCGTACAGTTGAGGGAGGCGCGATGGGTATTTTTGAAAATAATGACGAAGATGTCTCGCTTTAGACAATTTTCATACATTTGGCAGGGTACCATTGAATCTTGAATATAAAGTGTTTTGTGCATGTGGTTGGGTGGATGCCCATGTTGTTTGGGTGGTACAAGACAAACATTCTTTTTAAACAGTTACTGAACTCGCGGTTTTATAAAAATATGACTTCTTGTCCAGCTTTCTTTGATTGCAATGAGACATAACTTTTCGTTTAGACACAACTGTTTCCAACTCCATATGCTAGACGATTGGAAAATCATCGAGTTGGAGCATTTTCCGATATTAAAAGGTGTAATTTGCGCATAACGAATAGTGTAAGGTATTTCGGTGTTCCGTTTGAAGTGTTCTGTACAATGTTTTCATATCACCGTCTCCAGAGGAAGGTCACATTTAAGTGCTAAAATTCCGGAGACTTAACACACTTTTATCTCATTAATCCAAATTTTATCGAAATTGATAAGAGCAAAGACGAAAATTTTACAGAACGAAATTTCGACTCAAACCAGCTCAGTCGAAAACGAAAAATTTAATTGTTCAGGTGAACAACGTGTGTGTATAGCAAGACCGAAAGCAATGAGTTCTACTAAGCAATGGATTCGTGATCCAGAACATCCAACCCAATGGATACTGAATCCGAACTTCCGAGCAGATCCACCATCAATGCAAATTCAACCGATCGAAGAACCGATAATACAACTGCCAGTGGAATCACCGCCTGTGGAACTACCGAAAATCGAACCACCATCACAGCAAATTCAACCGATTCTTGTACCAGTGACACCACAGCCAGTCGAACTGCCACAAGTGGCTCCACCAATGATAATTCAACCAATTATTGAGCCAGTGACCCCACTGCCAGTGGAGCTACCACAAGTAGCTCCACCAATGCAAATTCAACCGATTATTGAGCCAGTGACCCCACTGCCAGTAACCCCAATGCCAGTAACCCCACTGCCAGTGACCCCACTGCCAGTGGAACTTCCACAAGTGGCTCTACCACCGACTATGCAAATTCAACCGATCGTAGATCCAGTTCAATTGCCAGGAGTGGTTGTAGACTCTCGCGAAGCACCATTGTTCCATCCTGGATTTTTCTGCGTCGGACCTGCAAAGTGTCCACATTTTTCGCATAAAACGTAGACACCATCATGAAGTGCATCGCAAAATAATGCAATTCTTCTAGCCAGTAAAAACCCAATCATTCTATCGGTTCTTTAGTGGCAAAATGACTGATAGAAGCAAATCAATTTCATTGAACGTTTTCGCAATGTTAAATGTGATTAGAAGCATAATTCTCTCGGAATGTGCGCGAAAGGCATTGAAAATTTGTTTGCTTTTATCTATTAATGCTACAAAATCCGTCTGGAATCTAGAAATTTGTTGATAACTGGCTTGAGGTAAGCTTTTCGTTGTGTAACTCAATTTAAATCAATAAAACTTTAACGCACTTCAACACAGCGTTGTTTTAGTTGTGGGGAAACTTAGTAATCCTTCCACAAAAGGTAAGTACGGTTAACGGTATAATTATTACCCACGTCTACTACCTCTTCTGATCTGAACATTTTCAGAAGATTAATGCGAAATGTTCGGCATCGTTTGCATTAAGCATACATTTGACACTATCGCTCACTTCGGTTCTTTACTATCAACAACAGATGTTGTAGCAGCTGATCTGTGAAATTCATATACTCTAATAAAGATGTTCTGGAAAAATTTCGTTTATTATATGCGCACTCGAAAGTAGAACATTTTGCAGTTATAGGAGAAAGTAGACAGTCTATTTGAAGGAATGGTTTCGGACGGCTATTCATCTGTTATAGATTCAGATGACAAAATTATACGAGCAGATCTGGCTCATTAAACTATATACGGTGCGATGCATGTTAAAACAAGTGAAGTAATAGATGGCACACAAATCTCTTCAGCCTCGTTATATCAAATGAAGTAGTAGACCGGATACTGGTGATATGATTGATGACGCTTATAGTAGCTTTTGACCAACAAGCTCAAGTAACTGCCTGTTCGACTGCCAGATTGGCTCGAAAAACATCCATACCCAGACTCATTTTGTAAAAAACTCAAAAATTAAAAATTTTCCTAAAAACATCTAAGAGAATTCCGAATCCAGAGTATGACCTAGCCAGTCCGGGTAGATTTTGTATATCCGAGCCGAGGACGAGACATTCACCTTCTTTTGTCGAAAAGACAGTTGTCAAATTGATCGAAAAGCACTCGAGTGAGTTTGGGAGAATCACAAAGCAGTTTCCGATTCCGCAGCAGCCATAGAAACTGGTTTATGGCTTGCCCCATGTGTACGATGAATATCACAAAGGAATTCACGTAAAACATGAGCCGAAAATATTCGTCATTTAATGAATCGTTTTTGCAGGGGACGCTCTGAGATGCAAGATGTAATGGTCAACTTTCGCATGGATAAGACAATAAAAAATGAAAAACTTTGCTAAGCCTGTAATAATCTTTGGTGGAAATAATAGCAATTATGTTCATTGCTTCATCTGAACATTCGTTCACCTACGTAGTCGAGCGCATGGACGATGCAATAGATGAATTCGCTGTAGGAACGTTTTACTAATGTACACACTCAGACAATTGGTCTATTGAAGAAACCGATTAACTTAATCCATTGAAACTGACTTAATTATTAAGAGTCATATCGCCAAGACTTCAGGCGATTGGGGAACAATTGGTCTTCGATTTTAATGAGTGATGGCTCATTCGATTCATCGTTCAATTCTAGCAAATTCCTGCTTGCAACACAAAAGTAATGGGTTCATTTATATGTGGGGCGATAGTGGGTGAGGCCAGCTGAAAAATCCCAAACTCAATTCCCCGGAACATCGAAGCTGCAGAGAAGACGGACTCTTCGAACATTCACTGTATTTTTAGTCATAACTCGCGTGGATGTACTCACACCAGCCAGAGCGTATATTCTAGCTGTAGGTCTTTCCAAGGCCGACATTCGTACAACATTACAAATTAAAATAATTTTTTCTTGAGTTATTGTCGAAAAACTGTTTTTGTTAAAACAGAAAATATAATTTTTCGCCGAAAAAGTGAAAGATATGTGTTTTCTAGAATTGAAAGACAAATCCAACGAGCTATCACTCATTAAAATCGAAGACCGATTGTTCCCAAAGTTAAAACATAGCTAACGCCGACCCGTACGAAACACCTATTCGTATCAAAAGCCTTTACTGTGAAACTCTTCATTTCTTTTACTTCATTCTCTACTGAAAAGCTATTCGCCCTTTAAAATCACTTGCATTATCCACTCTTTGCCTTGTTAGCATATACAAATAAATTGCCAGAGGCAATATAGACAGCCCCGTACGAAGTCAACTTTCATAAATTCCTATTTAAACAGCTATATACCGCTATATTTACCTATATTTTCCTATAAATAAACATTGCACAGATGAATATGCTATTATATAGCTCTATATGCCTGTATATAGCTCAATATAGGTGAATATAGGTATATATAGATGTCCATATATGGAATGCCTGAAACACCCCACACACATAACAAATTATTTCCATGTTAACAGAAACTCTCTAAGTACCATTTTTCCCAAGATATATCACTTTTAATAAAATCCAATATGGCCGCCGGCAGCCATTTTGTTAGGAAACCGAAAATAGTACAAACGCTTTACATTCGTTAATACCTTTCAAACAAAAAAAAAAATCATGAAATTCGGTCAAAATTTACTCGAGATATTGACAAAATACACCACGTTCACTGTACGGCCGAGTAGCCAGATAAGAGCTCACTCCAAGAGACCTAATTCACGCTCCGGAGAACATAATTTCAAAAAAAAAAATTCCCTGATTGGTACGGTCAATACCTATCTAATAAAGCTAAAACAGACGAAATATGTTCAAATGTGGCCGACCTACAAGCAAAAACTGCTTGCCGCCCTGTGCCTGTTCCACACCAAGGGGTCTAACTCACGAGTCGGTCATCCGATTTCCATAAACTTTTTTTTGTCGATCGGTATTGTAAATACCTTTTATTTGACGTATCAGTTACAAGTGTAACGTTTGAATGTCCGGAGATATCTTCTAAAAACCGTAAAGCACTTATTGGGCCACAGCTCGGGAGGGGTCGATCCAAAATCACTCATCTTCGAACTTAGCCTGTCTTTTGACATTACCAAACGGGAAAAAAAGAATTTTCAAAATCGGATGCGTTTTACTCAAGTTATCGTGCAGACAGACAGACGGACATTTTTTTTCAATGATTTGGCATCTCTAGACAACCGCAATAGGTTTCCCCTTACTCAGGGAGTCCAATTCGACGTGTTACGGACGTATGCGTAAACGCATAAGACCCCAGTACTTCGTACGGGTCTAAAAAATCACTTGAAGTTTTGGCGATATGACTCTTAAAGTAATTAGAGTCACCACATAAACCTTGGGAAGACCCAGTGACCATAAATTAAAATGGCTTAGGATGAGATGTCGAACCGATTTCTTCTTGCCATTGGAATCGTGGATTTTGTGAGGCTTAGTGGTGGCGGGACATTTCTACACGGTCAATACCGTCAGGAACGATAATATCGTCTAAAAAAACGAAATTATCGTGTCCTGGAGATATTGACCGTGTTAAAATATCGCCTCTCCACCCGAGACATTCAACTAAACTCGTCGAAGAACACATGTGTGAGTTTTCGAGTATCACAAAGTTGTTTCCGAATTATGTCGCAGCCATCCAGTGCATTTCCAATTGAAGTTGGGTCTAGACAACCAAACTGCAGAAATAAGACGTAGGATTGGTCTTGCATGGGCAGCGTTCGGAAAACTCAGACTAATTTTCAAAAGCAAAATGAATAATAGTCTGAAACGTAAAGTGTTCGATACGTGTGTCCTTCCTGTGATCACATATGGAGCGTAAACGTTAACGTTAACAAAAGCTTCCGAAAATAAATTAAGAGTGGCACAAAGAGCTATGGAACGAAGTATGCTTGGAATTACGCTCAGAGATAGAATGACAAATCAATGGATTCGACAACAAACCAGGGTCGTTGATGTCATGGAAAGAATAGCATCTTTAAAGTGGAGCTGGGCGGGACATATTGCAAGAAGGACGGACGAACGTTGGACCAAAAAGATCATGAACTAGAGACCACCTAAAACACGACCTAGAGGTAGACCACCAGAGAGATGGAGTAATGGTATAAAGAGAATTGCAGGCGCAAATAGGCAACAAGTGGCAACTAATCGTTCGGAATGGAAAAGAATTGGGGAGGCCTACGTCCAGCAGTGGACAGAAACAGGCTGAAAAAGAAGAAGAAGAAGATCCAGTGCATTCTGGTTTATTGCCTGCCGCGTGGCCCGTGCGAACGTTGAATATCACAAATGAATTCACGTAAAATGAGTCGAAAATATTCGTTGATGTGACGGATAATTTTCACAGGAGCCAAACAGCTAGGTAACGGTCAGTTTGCGCATAAGGCAAATTTAAAAAGTTTTTTAAGCAAAAGTCTATAAAAATCTTTGGACCGTTTCCATGTCTTAGCGTTCACTTACCCATCTAGGCGCATGGATAACAATCAAAAGAGACAATTGAGGAAATTGCAAATTGCTGTAGCAACTATTCGGTAATGCCCGCACTCAGACAGTTGGTATAATGAAGAAACCGATTGACTTAACCCATTGAAATTGACTTAAATATCAAAGTAGCTAGAGTCACCACATAAAGCTTCGGAAGACCCAGTGACCGTAAATTAAAATTATTTGGGATGAGATGACGAACCAATTTCTTCATTACTGAAAAAACTCAGGTCAACATCGACTAGCGGTGAGCGGGAACGATAATTTTGAAATTTTTGATGGTCCGAATGGATCAATAGTTATTTTCATCATAAGGAGAGAATTCACGAAATTACAGGGTCGAATAATGTTCAAATATTCGAGAAAGACGACTGAACTAATTGTGTAGGTTGTCTTCCAATAAAGTCAAATACGGTAATGTCACGGCTGATTGTCATTGTAAATTGCATCCTTTGCCGTTCGAACGGATCGGAATTTATAGGATTGTTGGAACGCTCAACGCTTGGCTACGATGGACAATATTTGTCACGGACTGTGTGGATACAATTTAAAGATGTTTGGCGAAGAGTGATTATTACGAGCCGCAACGGCCTTACAAACTACCACCGCACACTCAAGATAACTCACCATTCACTAATCCCAGCCAGAGTTGATTGTGGTCTTTCTTTTGCATGGCCGACACAACTTGACCACGGTGTTTCAATACATCAGCTTCTTTCAAACAAGACATGAAGTGCGCTTCAACGATTTCCCTGCAAGAAATTTCCGCCCAACGCACGAATGTTAAAATAAAATCGTCGAAACGAAAGTAGAAAGCGAAATTGTTTCCGTACTTGTTTGGACATCGAATGAGTACGCCTTCTGGGAACTTGGTGAAATGAATTGTCAGACACCACGGTAATGCGTTGTCCTCTCTGCTTGTTGTCAGATCGAACAGTACCCCGATCGGATAGTGCCATTTCAGAGGAGTCCCATTGCAGTCGTACCACACCTCGCCGTCTTGATGTTCATTCGACACGAAGCGAGAAAAGTGTTTCCGTACCTTGACAATGGAAATGCAACTATTTAGAACGGAGCGCACAACAAAGCATTTATCGCAACACGGAAATGCAGTTCACCTTATCAGTAACCAATGGCAAATAAGTCAACCGAGAAATCATCAAGTAGAAGTTTTCGGGTTGCTGGACACCATCGATTTCCTCTGGATCCACTTGAAAACAAACTGGAATTTGGCCTTCCCAAACTATTCGCAGCACCTCACGATCGTTTGCCATCTTAATGGGGTGTCGGCGTTTAAATTCGCACTGAAATATGTTCCAAGTAATTGGACGAGTTGAAATTGTTTCGATTCAGGTTCCTACTCGGACAACAACAACAAATAAAACATCTCGGGTGAAAATCGAACACAAATGTCAAAAGTGAAATTTCTCTCTCATATGACACCTAAAGCAAACTTCAGAGTGATGTATGTTTATCCAGGAAAATGTAGATGGCGTGCGCGATTTGAACCTTGTTTTAAATTTTAGCGTTAAAGTTACAATTCATGTTGGACAAACTTGAAACAGGACTTAGCAATATCTCTTCACAGACAGACAGACACAATTTTATTGCAGATTCGTCATCTATGAACATACACGGAAAAAACGAAATTTCTGATGTACGTTGCAGTCGTTTAATGTTCTACAGCTGAAACGTAAATCCTACGATTCATAAGTAAAATGTACGTCATTGATGTTTAATCTACTTTTTAGACGTTGAATATACGTCTGTGTGAATCATTGGTTCTGTCCTCGCTATGTACGTTTCAGCAATACAGGGTTGTACGAGTAGTTTGCACGATGATGTACATCCGAAACGTACTTATTACATTGAAGAATTGTAATTTCTACTAAGTCAAATTTAATTTACAATTATTTTTTTAGTTATTATGTTACACACATTTTAACATGCATAAATACGGGGAACATAAAAAAAAATTAAAAAAAAAGTTGCAATAAATAAAGTGTTAGTGAGCCGGGAATCGAACACGGGTCTTCTCTCTCTTGACGCTAACGTGCAACCGACTGTGCCAATAAGTCACTTGACACGTGGTGTCTATTTATTGAATAGTATTCAAGCGAAAGTTTACATTCTTTCTACATGTTCACACGCACTGAATTACGTAGTAACGTAAGAGAATTAATCAAATAACAATAAACGTTGAGAGCGTGATGATTGGCTTCCAAAAACTTTTGAATATATATATTTGACAAACACAATTAAATGTTTGCAATGAAAACTGCGACGTGTAGAGGAAAAAAGTATCGTAAAAAAATATACAAAAAACGTCACGCCTCTGAATATTTCGAATATTTTCAACAATAAAATTCAAAAATTCAATTTGAAAATATATATTTTGCTGAGGAAGTTAATGGCAACTCAGATTCAATACAATCCTGTTGCCAAATTTGAAAATTCTTCAGTTTTATTCAGTTTAATATAAAGAATAATGCAACATGGACAGATGTACAATTAGGAACAGAACAAAATATGATATTCATATATCTTCAATAGCAGCATTGGTAACATCGACAGCAGCAACATAGTCAAAGTTAAGCATCATTGGTCGTGGAAGGGTGACCGCTCGGGTCACAAGAATTTGGAAAACACTTATTTTTTTTTTGCATTTCTAAATAGTATGCAAGTGAAAACCATTGAGTATCTATATTATAGTTTTAAAAACTAATTTATTCTTTAAACGCCATTTCGTAGAATTTTTTAATTTGTACAATGTACCACGAGTTTACGCTTCAGTCGTATAATGTACGATTTTGCAGTAAATGTACGTCTGTGTGAACCATTGGTTCTGTCCTCGCTATGTACGAGTGAGTGGTAGCTGGATGTACGACTCAGACGGTATATTTTTTTTCCGTGTAAGCAAACACTTTGCCCTTGCCGTCTGCTTCGAATTCCATCAATTACACACGGCATCGTAATCCTATAAGCCCCTTTGTACTTCGTACGGGGCTAAAAATGCCGGTAAATGCATTCCCAACTAGTAAGTGGAAATATAAGACTATCGATACATGAGACGGACAACGGAGGCTTGCCGAGATTGCCTCTCATGTATCGATATCCTATTTTATCATATGAGCGAAAACGACACAAAAACAGTTGCACTTGTCAATAATTTCCTATTTATACTTCTAGATAATTTTTTTTAAATCAATTTAGTTTATTCAAATCAAAATTCTTTACAGTTTACAAATATTTTATACTTAAAATAAATTTACAGCCTTCTAGGCTTTTTCAAATTTACACATGAAATTTCTTCACACTTTTGTATCATAATAGCCTTGAAAAAGGCTTGAAAAATTCAATAGAAAAGAAAATTTACTTTACGTTTACGTTTAAAGAAGGCTGATGCTATTCGCACGCGCGTGCGAATAGCCATTCCACACTGTAGAAGACTATTCGAACGCGCGTGCGAATAGCCATTTCACATTGGATTTAACTATTCGCGCGCCCATGTAAAATACGAATATGATTTTCGCGCCGCGCGTGCGAATAGTCAAATCCAAAGTGTAATGGCTATTCGCACGCGCGTGCGAATAGCCACAATGTTTAAAGAAACTTCAAAAGGTTTACACCTTGCAGATTGAAACGAGCCATCAGAACAGTCGGAGCGTTTGCTGCGACTGAGCCCCGTACAAACCCGTATATCTATTGCGTACGTGACCCTAGTGCGTCTGTCACCCTACTTTGACCGTAAGCCTATGCGCCGGTTAAAGTAGTTAAAGTAAAATTATTGTGTAATGTGTACATCTTAGAAATTGCGCATAGCGCAATTACGAAGCCCCGTACGACGTTCCTTTCAAATAAAACAAAAATTTCAAATAGCCCTAAAATTTTAATTTATTGAGTATAAATACACATAGGGCCTAGTATCGGCCTCAGTCCGAGGATCCAAATTTAATTTTTTTTAACTACATTCTATTCGGCCTTTGATTACCTTCCAAATCAAACAAAAATTACGAAAAACGGATGAAATTTACTCGAGTTATATGTAAAATACACATAGAGCCCTAGTAGGGGCCTTAGTCCAAGGACCCAAATTTAATTTTTTTTTCAACAACTTTATTCGGCCTTTGATTACCTTCCAAATCAAACAAAAATTACGAAAAACGAATGAAATTTACTCGAGTTGTATGTAAAATACACATAGGGCCCTAGTAGCGGCTTAGTCCAAGGACCCAAATTTAATTTTTTTTCAACAACATTCTATTCGGCCTTTGATTACCTTCCAAATCAAACAAAAATTACGAAAAACGGATGAAATTTACTCGAGTTATATGTAAAATACACATAGGGCCCTAGTAGGGGCCTTAGTCCAAGGACCCAAATTTAAATTTTTTTTCAACAACTTTATTCGGCCTTTGATTACCTTCCAAATCAAACAAAAATTACGAAAAACGAATGAAATTTACTCGAGTTATATTTAAAATACACATAGGGCCCTAGTAGTGGCCTTAGTCCAAGGACCCAAATTTTTTTTTTTTCAACAACATTCTATTCGGCCTTTGATTACCTTCCAAATGAAACAAAAATTACGAAAAACGGATGAAATTTGCTCGAGTTATATGTAAAATACACATAGGGCCCTAGTAGCGGCTTAGTCCAAGGACCCAAATTTAATTTTTTTTCAACAACATTCTATTCGGCCTTTGATTACCTTCCAAATCAAACAAAAATTACGAAAAACGGATGAAATTTGCTCGAGTTATATGTAAAATACACATAGGGCCCTAGTAGCGGCCTTAGTCCAAGGACCCAAATTTAATTTTTTTTTCAACAACATTCTATTCGGTGTTCGATTATCTTTCAAATGAAACAAAAATTACGAAAAACGGATGAAATTTACTCGAGTTGTATGTAAAATACGCATAGGGCCCTAGTAGCGGCCTTAGTCCGAGAACCCAAATTTAATTTTTTTTTTTTCAACAACATTCTATTCGGCCTTTGATTACCTTCCAAATGACACAAAAATTACGAAAAACGAATGAAATTTACTCGAGTTGTATGTAAAATACACATAGGGCCCTAGTAGTGGCCTTAGTCCAAGGACCCAAATTTAATTTTTTTTTCAACAACTTTCTATTCGGCGTTCGATTACCTTCCAAATGAAACAAAAATTACGAAAAACGGATTAAATTTACTTGAGTTCTATGTAAAATACACATAGGGCCCTAGTAGCTTTTCACTTCTAAGGCCCTTACTCACGGTCCACTCACCCGATTTTAAAAAACTTTTTTTTCCTGGATTGGTATTGACAATACCTATCATTTGCCGTGTCATTTACATTTCCATCGTTTATTTTGCCATAAATATCACCAAAAGACCTTAAATCACTTAGGTGGCCCTAACTCACGAAGGGCCGACCCGAATATGCCCATCTTCGAACTTAGCCTCACTATTTTCAGTCATCTTTCAGGAAAAAAAAAAATTTTGAAATCGGATTTGATTTACTCAAGATATCGACGTGACGGACAGACGGACAGACGGCCCAAATTTTTTTTGCGGATTCGTCATCTATGAACATAGGCAAACACTTTGCCCTTACCGTCTGCTTCGAATTCCATCAATTACACACGGCATCGTAATCCTATAAGCCCCTTCGTACTTCGTACGGGGCTAAAAAGGAAAAGTGATAAATAATAGTGACGTCATAACCAAGGCTGTATACTTTGTGGAGGTCACGCAGATCGCAATTTTATTAGATACGCGAAAACACACCTTTACCATAAAAACAAATTCACCAAAATTGAATTTGTATGGCGTGATGAATTTTTTGTATGAAACGTGGTGTGTAACCCGCGTATCTGCATCTGCATGATCTCTTCAAAGTATACAGCCTTGGTCACAACATGGCACGAATATGATAATATATATTACACACTTGTCACGAGGAAGTCGAGGCTTGCCGAGACTGATAGTGACAAGTGTGTACTCTATTTTATCACATAAGCGAAAACGAGACAACGATAGAGCTGAAGTGTAATTTTTGAATTAAATATTCTTCTAGTTAAGTAATTTTGACATCCTAACATCGCTCGTATGTGATAAATGGTTTATCTACCTAGGTGAAATAATAGCAGTGAAAAAGTGCTATTATTTCGCCGTCGGTAGATAAAATAGCGTATTCACCTCTGTCCAAATATTTATTTAGACACTTGGGGTTATAACATTCGCCTTCGGCTCATGCAGCAACTCCCCAAGTGTCTAAATAAACATGTGGACAGAGGTGAATAATCTACTATTACGAGTCTTCGAGTTGCTTTCGAATCAATGTGGAAAATATCGTAAATATCTACTAAGACACGGTGTAAAAATCGAAAAAATTGCGCGTATCATCGCGAACCGGTTCTAATTATTACCATAAAAAACACAATCAGGCGCAGCAATCTAACATTTATTACGCAAATTCGCGACAACTTCGGTTTGTTTTGACACTTTCACGAAAATGACGTCTTTCATCAAGTGAAGAATACTCCGGTTAAATCATTACTTTGTTGCTAATAATTTCATTGTCGGTCGTAAAAATATTTTTTTTTTTTTGATTTAAGCAGAAAGTTTAATCGAAAACTGACAATTGATATGGCTCAACATGTGGATGAGTTAAATGTTGAAGACGATTTAAGGTTTGTAATAAGTCATCATCCACAGTACAAAATGTATGGAAAAATGTTGAGGTTATGGCTCTGTGGATGTTGTTTGATAGTAAACTGCACTTTGCACATACACTTGGAACAGATCCATTTGAATGGAAGTGGTGCGTTCTGCCCTCTTTTATTTCATCTTTCGCAATTTTATTAGACTCGCACGATACGAAGTAAATCGTGAGAGTCTTTATGTTTTGCCCACCATCGTGTAAGTAAGTGAAATAATCGAAAACGGCCTATATCGTAGTGGGCAATTATTATCAGCATGATATTATAAGACGATTGAGCCATGTCCGTCCGTCCGTCCGTCTGTCTGTCCGTGTGTCGTAACTTTCAAAAAATATGAAAGGACTGTTGAATCGACACACTCAAACTATCCAAATTTTTGGTCCCGATCTAATTGACTCTGCCCATCTACAATTATCACTTGAGTCCGGTAAATTGATAGAGGGTGAGCCTTTTCGATCAGAACTGAAAAATTTATAGGTCACAGCGTCTCGCGCAACGACATACATCACTCCATTCAGATTCCCGATCGAATTCACTCTGCCCAACTACCATTCTCACGTATGTCTGATATGTGATAGGGGGTGAGCCTTTTCGATCAGAACTCAAATATTAGTATCTGAAAGTGGCCAGCAGTATGCCTCAACGAAGATGTTCACCGGACGAAGGCTGCGTAAATTGCTGTAAATTTCTGTAATAAATTCAATTACGCAATGTGTGGAAATATTGTGAAATCACATAATGGTGTGATAGTTAACTTTCAATAGTTGATCATCAAATGTCGAACAATCTAGTAGCTAGCGGACCGTACATTTTAATCAGTCGATTCATGACGCTCGTCCAGTTAACATCTCCACTAAAACATTCTCCCTCAACTATTGATAGTCAACTATCAATAGTTGATAGTTGAGAGAGAATGTTTTAGCGGAGATGTTAACAAGACGAGCGTTACGACTTGATTGATTAAAATGTATGATCCGCTAGCCCTACAGGGCTCGACATTTGACAGTTGACTATTATGTGATTTCACAATTTTACCATAACTTTGATAATTGAATTTATGTAATAAGGACTACTGCGATTGTGGCGATTGTAATAGCAATTACACTCAACTACGAAATGAGTGGAAATATTGCGAAAAATGTAGTTTAGGAAAGTGCGAGTCTATTGCTAACGCGCCTGCCGCGTCAATCTCCTCTTGTTTTGTGTTACAATGGAAACTTTGACTCAAGATCGATATAAAGTGAGAGTTCATTCGAAAATAGTATGTTTCTTCAGTGTAGAAACCTTACCTCGTGAAATATGATTTGTGTCAGTAAATATTGCTTTTTTCTCGAATGATTTAGCCGACTAACAATCACCGACGATGACAGAAAGAGGATCGAACTGGCTGTGGAGCTGAAAATGCAACAAGTACAGAGCCAATTTTCAGAAACTGCCGTGGAATATCTTCGCGAGATGACACAGAAACTGATTAGTGATCCAAACCTGATCGCAGGAATTTTTGCTAAGAAGAAAATTAACCCAAGGTAATTGATTATGTATACTGATTGTCCACTGTTGTGCTGACTTAAACATGATTTTCTAATTAGTCGGAAAACAGCAACTTTTTATTATTTATTTTGATAAATTATCAAGCTGATTTTAAGAAAATAATTCTTCTACAACATATGAAAAAACACAATTTTATATTTTTTATATCGAAATGAGAATCCACAAAACTCACATCAAATTTATACGACAATCGGCAATGTTATAACATTTCATTTATTTCATTGCAATTTTACATAAAAATTCAAATCAATGCAGAGTAGCTCCAGTATGCTAAATAAAAATTCTAAGGAGCTATACTTCAACAATCACATGGCCCCGATGTGCCTTTGTTATTATTTGTGTGTTCTAAAAAACTTACAGCCTCCTGACAGTCTCTTGACAGTCTTTTTGAATATTTAAAAATATTGAGAAGAAAGTCGTACAAAATTATTAAAATGCTTTTTAAAAATATTTGAATTATCGTACAAGAAATTCTGTAAACGCAGAATTGTTCTACTTTGTGTAAACAATGTAAATAAATTATAAAAACATTGTCTGTTCCCGACTAATTGGGAGATGATAAAAAAAAATTAATTGTTGTTTTGTTTGGTCTGTAAATAACTAAATAACTTAATCATTGTAATATTGCTTCGATTTAGACCAAATTATTATAAAAAATAATAATTGTTCAATGGAAAAGAAAACGTTTAACTGTTTACATTTACAACAGACGAATACAAGAACAAACATAGCTAACGCCGACCCGTACGAAACACCTATTCGTGTCAAAAGCCTTTAAAATCACCTACATTATCCATTCTTTGCCTTGTTATCATATACAAATAAATTGCCGGAGGCAATATAGACAGCCCCGTACGAAGACAAATTTCATAAATTCCTATTTAAACAGCTATGTACCGCTATATTTACCTATATTTTCCTATAAATAAACATTTCACAGATAAATATATGCTATTATATAGCTCTATATGCCTGTATATAGCTCAATATAGCTGTATATAGGTATATATAGATGTCCATATATGCAATCCCTGAAACCCCTCACACTTAACACATTATTTCCATGTTAACAGAAACTCTCTAAGTATCATTTTTCCCAAGATATTTCTATTTTACTAAAATCCAATATGGCCGCCGGCAGCCATTTTGTTAGGAGACCGGAAATAGTACCGACGCTTTACAATCGTTAATACCTTTCAAACAAAAAAAAATTCATGAAATTCGGTCAAAATTTACTCGAGATATTGTCAAAATACACCACGTTCACTGGTACTTCCGAGTAGCCAGATAAGAGCTCACTTCAAGAGACCTAGCTCACGCTCCGGAGAACATAATTTCATAAAAAAAAATTTCCCTGCTCGGGAGGGGTCGATCCAAAATCACTCATCTTCGAACTTAGCCTGTCTTTTGACATTACCAAACGGGAAAAAAAAGAATTTTCAAAATCGGATGCGTTTTACTCAAGTTATCGTGCAGACAGACGGACAGACGGACATTTTTTTTTCCGCGGATTCGGCATCTCTAGACAACCACAATAGGTTTCCCCTTACTCAGGGAGTCTAATTCGACGTGTTACAAACGTATGCGTAAACCTATAAGACCCCAGTACTTCGTACGGGTCTAAAAATCGGATTTAATTGTTGTTTTGTTTGGTCTGTAACTAACTAAATAACTTAATCATTGTAATATTGCTTCGATTTAGACCAAATTGTTATAAAAAATAATAATTTTTCAACGGAAAAGAAAACGTTTAACTGTTTACATTTACAACAGACGAACACAAGAACAAAAATGCTGATTTCGCCGTATCACGCCTCATCAGTACACCTATGTCTTGGCGAAACCATATGTGTACCAGCTACCAGCACAACACAAACTTGAGCGAGCAATCACTGCAAAATATAATGCCATACATAAACATTTAAGTAGCAATATTCATTTATTGTCAGAACAATGTAAAATGATCAATCACAGCTATTATTCAAAATATGTTAGACAAACTAGCAACCAAGCAAAAAACAATTCTGAAAACGATGGACGAAATAGTGTATTTCTGCCATTACATTTGCAGTGATTGCTCCCTCAAGTTTGTGTTGTGCTGATATACACATGGTCCCGCCAAGGCATAGGTGTACTGATGAGGAGTGATACGCCGAAATCAGCATTTTTGTTCTAGTGAACAGCTAAACGTTTTATTTCTCAATGAAAAATTATTTTTTTAAAAATTTCGTCATTCCATTTTTAGTATTGTGGCGCAAGTCGAATCACTTATGGACGAAGCTAATGCACTCAAGGAACTCAATCAACGACCCGACATGAGCGATGTCATAGGACCAGATGAATACGATTCAGAGGCAGAGGTGACTGAATACACCGACAAGGATTTGCTGAAGAAAAATGATAAGAAAATGTTTTATCAGTCTGGTGGGTCTTATCGACACGTACGCGATGCATTGGCCCCAACGCTTGAAGTTCTCGAAGTGAACCATATGCCACCAAATGCAGCTTACATTGGCACAAAATATGCAAAAATTCATAAAGTTCACCGACCAGCAATATCTATGCACAAACGTCATCATCGGAATTTACCATCGACGTTCAACTCGGACGAGTACAGTACACTACTAAGGAAGATAATGAAAAAAAGCTTCTCCCATACTCTCGTGGCAGAGATAGGAATCCTCTGGTTGCATAAATTGATAAATGAGTGCTTCGCTTCAGTGAAACAATTGATGAAGTATTGTCGATGGGGACATGAGTACCATCCGCGTGAAGCGAAAGGAGTTTTCAGGGAACCTCTGATTAATGGAGAGGAATATTTGTATTTACAAGACGTCTTGGAGGAAATGATTGAAAATCAGTTCAATGGAACGAATTTCAATCTTCTGGAAAAATGGATTCCTGCAGATGCTACCGATCGAGATGAATTGCTCGATTTTCTCAAAAGAGTGCCCGAAAATCATCTTGTGAAAAGGGGAAAGCATGCAGACGCAAAGTCAACGTTATCGGCACACCAGAAAAAAAGAGTACGAAAACGGAAGAGAATCTTTTCCGTAGCCAAGAGATCATCGAAAAATAAATGTTCCAAAACCGAATAATAAGTCGAATTACTTAAATAAAGTGTCCTTTACTTGCAAAAGATTATTAAATAACCTTTTGTTGTTATTTATTGAATTGCGACCCTTTTGGTGAGTACTAAGCATTCATTTTTGAATACATCAATGTACTACACTAGCAACAATCTAAATCATTCTGCAGATCAATGCCCTCTCTAGCAACCTAACTACATTATTTATTAAGGTGGTAAAAACTAAGTGGTAAAATTAAGGTTAACATCCAACTTGAAAAGCGATACAATAATGGTCTATTTGCCACATCATTGATTGTGTATCTCTCTGAATAAACAAAGAGAGCTCTGAGTTGAAGGTTCAGCAAGCGATGTTTTACACCCAATAAATATGAGTCTACTAAAAAGCGCTGGAAAGGTGGCATATTTCTTACCTACCTCGGTGAATTACTGCCCTCGCTTCGCTCTGGTCGCAATATTTACATTCGTTCAAGTGTTCCCTTTCATAAGTTTATAAGCATGTGAAAAATTCTTTAAAGAATATAATTTCACGCAAAAATTGTCTTAGATTCCAGATTACTAGTCCAATAAAAATCCAATCTTCGAACTTCACTACCCACTGGTCGGAACCACCAGAAAATATTTAATGTCATGTAAATCCATGCTTAAACTTACTTTCAAAACTCACTTTTCTGAACTACGACCGAATGAAGTTTTATAAGACCCATGTACCTCCAAACCACAGACTACCTAAACCCTTATCTCTATAAACAATATGGACAGCAATTCGTATCATACAATTAAATTTCGTCTTTCAGTGATTTCATGTGTATTTTATGTAAACTCAATTTCTAGAGCATAATGACTACTCAACCAACCAAAAAAAAAAAAATCGTGGCAATAAAAAGAAAAAAGTTTTGTATAAAATTACTCCCATCTCACTACTTCAATATTGCCCATCTACGAACTTAACGTCATGATTTTCATTCTCCATTGATTAAAACCAAAATTTTGAAAATCGGTAAAGAAGTACTTGAGTTATCGCGGAAGCAAGTGTACGGACGTTTTCTGTATTTAACGTTTTATGTCAATGTAGAACATTTTCAAAATATCATATTGAACTTAGCGTTACGTACATTAAGGTTATTTTCTGTCATAAAACCCTGACGTTCATATTAAATTCAAAATATTTGCGAATTTTTTTAAAGAATTTTTTAGGAATTTTTTAAGAATTTTTTAAGAATTTTTAAGAATTTTTAAGAATTTTAAGAATTTTGAGAAATTTTAGAATTTTTTAAGAATTTTTAGAATTTTGAGAACTGAAATTCCCAATTGCAATTTTCTACAGACCAAAATACAGTACCTGCAATTCATGGCCAGAACAAGGGCTGTCATTACTATCATATGCGCTGCAGCATTTTTATTAAAATTTTCGTTCTGGTTCACGTTAGTAAGGCCATCTTCATTCTGCCTCATACAAATGCCATTCCTATTGATAAGTAATAGAGTTTGACACTAGATGTACACGCACCCAGGGCCAATTCTAATTCTGTCCTACGAAACGTTTTTTTACAGTCGGTGCAAGTATGTTATATACGGGCCATGGAAATGAACGGCTTGAATACAAACAGTTAACGAACCTCCGTTATATCAGAGAAAGAACAGTATTGCTTCTAATTGTATCTTACGCTTTACTCTATTTGTGGATGGCTTATTCACCTCTCATAGGAAGTCACGTTTCGGCTGCTAAAATGCAAACTTACGAAAACAATATGGTTCAGATGATGCTCTTCATACTCGGTGAGTTGATTTTTGCGTCTTAATGGTATGATATTACAACGTACTCCATTGTATACACAGGCCATGAATGATATTGGTCGCTGAAGCTCGATCCCAAAGACAGGTGCCCTTGTTCGAAGTTGACATTTAATGCAGCGCATAAACAAACAAGGGGCGACACGGTGACAGTCACAACCCGGTTAAATCAACTAACGACTCAGCGAATGAAATGAAGTAGTTTCAATGTTTCACGGAGGGCAAACCTATCAGCCAGTTTTACTATCGGATCTACTACTTCATTCGATCACAATTCACATCACCATAATGCATCAATGGCATGTATGTTCAAACTAATCAAATAGAGGATGTCGCATCAACCGCTCCAGGAATACTTTACGTAAATAAATTGGCAGATCTGTTGATTGTATAAGCGATAAGATTGCCGTTTGTATACAAGGTCAAGGTTCAAATAGATAAATTAAAGAAAAAACGAAATTGTTTGCTGTTACATCAGACTATGATAAGGGGCTGTTAACATATTACATCACGCTGTAATGGTGAGAGTGGAACTGCAACGGAAAGTGACTGTTCTTACGAATTAGACCCATTTTGCATGACGGAGGGAGAGGGTGTCAAAAATTCCATAAAATAGCGTGACGTAATATGTGAACAGCCCCGAAGAACGCAGGTAATAAACCCAGGAGGTAGCAGACTTTGTGCTTTGTGAATCGATTTAAGAGTACAAAATGTTAGATGGATTCTGCACTTTATCTGAATTTTGACAGTCTTTTGCACTGCAACATGAGAGGCTCTAATTTGAGCTTGCAGATTCACTTTATAAATCCAACTGATAACTAACGAGTCGATGGGAGCGGCACAGTTAATGTGAAAGACGTACGTAACCGTACCATACCAGTCTCCATCAATTTTGATCCCGATTCCCTTCACCACTTAAACAGTGAAACGACAGATTTGATCGCATTTATCACACTTAATTTATTGAATACGGTTAGTAAGTCTCTACGACCCTTACTGACTAGGACTTACAAATAGATGGGATGTACATTACTCGTTTTCAGCTTCTTGTTGCACGATGGACATTTTTTGAAGATTTTCACCGCATTTTTGATACAATCACCACAGTAGATATGGCCACATGTGGTGGAATGCGGTGCCTTTACGTCGTCCAAGCAAATAGCACAACTGTGTCGAAACTGTTTCTCTGGCGACGTTTCATCTGGATTTGGAATTTCCGGTCTGCCGGCACGCTTTCGACTGTCGTTTTGTTCCGGTGACTGGAGGCGGTGATCCGATGGTGAACCTTGATCAGATAGATCTATGGCAGGAATCACAACGGATGGCCTCGGTCGCAGTGGCTGGTCACGAAAATGACCTTATCGTCACTGTCGGTGTCGACGGAAATAACGGTAGCAACCGGAGCTACATATGACACTTCAATCACATCTGGTTGGCCTGACAATTTAAAATTCAGTTCTTTGCTTCAGCTCGTTCCAATTTTGCTACACTTACCCGATTCATCGGTCAGATGGATGGTGGAAGAAGTTGAAGTTGTTGTTGTTGTGCATTGTCCGGAGCTGGTTGGATTATCTGCCTCCCTAGTTTCCGACTGTGCAATGAACTGTTGCATCCAATCATTGGTCGTAGCTATCGTAGTGGTCTCAGGAATGTTCATTTGATCGATTTGTCGAGTATTTTCGCGAATCATATTTTCCGCCCGTGCAATCAGGTCTTCCACAGATTCTTCAGCATTTGCTCCGTCGGCTCCATCCGTTTCATTGTATTCCGGCTGAGTATCTTCTTCTTCGTTCTATGAAAGAATGTTGCGGAAATTTTGAATAATTTTCCGGAAAGAACGATCGAAAGACTTGGGCGCCTCTGTTCAAACGCAATTTTACCTTCAACGATCTGTTAATGTAATCCAAAATGAAACCGGTCATGTATGTGCTTTCGGCATCTTCAGCCAGTGGCCCAGCAAGTTCATTCGCATGGGCAGGTTCTTGTTTAACATTTTCCATCAGAAATACAATATCGTTGAAATCAGAATCCATTGCCGCTTTTCTGACGACAAGCGGATCAAACTATTGTCTTTCAAAACAGCCATTGCGTCAACGGTTTTCTTCGGAATTTGACTCTGAGTTCAATCTGTTGATCTTTTCTGATTTAACTTTGATGTTATTGATAACCCTCTCACCAATATCAGACATCATTCATGAATTTCCCCCTATCTACACTCTCGTGACCATTCAGTTCTTTCACTCAATCGGAAACTTACTCAATATATAAATGACGAGAAAGCAATGAAAGCATTGATATGGTCTTGAAAAGAGATGGTAGATTCAATGATGATGACTCTCTTTTGGAGAGCTATACTTCATTGCATCTAAATATAACAGGTAAACTGTGTTCAGTCAGTGTTTGGTTATAGAACAGGCAAGTAAGTGTTAACAAACTATAAGTAATAACTCTGTGTAAGTTACTGGGTACGGTTTTATTATAAGAGACGAGAACACACTTTATAGTCTCCGTATAGAAAATTTTTAATTAAAATAACCTGGATTTCCCGTTTTATTTGTTTGTGTACAAAGTGTTGATGAATTGCCGATGTTAATTTAATTGTAACATTTCAAACGAGTTGAACAGAGTTCACAAATTCAAGTAAATTTTTTTAGTTTAGATTTCCTTACCATACGTGTTTCAGTGGAGGTAAGATGGTAAGAAGTCTGGTAATAAAATGAAAATTTCTTTTGTTCGGGTCATGACATCTAAACTTATACAATCGTGTCTTGTGTCGAATGATAAAAATTATTTAGAGAAGTAGAACACCCATTTTGAATGAACGACTGAAGTACCACAGCAGCGTCGTCGATTCTGTTGTCGTAAAGTTTTCTTTTCTACTTAATCCAATCGATCTTAAACCGAGTGCGTTTTCCGTGTTCTTAATTAAATGAAAGGATTCTATTAATGTCTGATAAAAGATAAATGGAAAGGCTTAAGTAGATCGCATTAGAAGTTCCATAATAGGGTGGAGCGACAATTAATTTTCGATTTTTTTAATCAAATTTCGACATCGTGATCCACAATCAGTAAGTCCCTCTGATCATTTTTCCGAAAGAAGATTTTTTTAATTTTTACGTTTTAAAGGTGCCGCCGAGGGTAAAGCATTTTTTGCGTGTAAGGGATTTATCAAACATTTGGAGCGTGGACCTTTCTCCGATGGGTTCAGTGAGCTTCATCACAAAATGTCGAGAAAAGTCCAAAGTTTCTTTTAGTAAAACATTGAATTCGAAAAAAATCAATTTTGTGAACTTTGCAGCAGTTCAAAGTTGAAATTTTGTTCCCAACGAAAAATACCTCAACTTTGAAGTTAAATCTCGGAATGGGCATAATTATGACATAGATCAAAATAATCGTTATTTAACCCACGATTCAATGGGGAACTCAAAACAATTTTTTTTTCGAAAATTGGTTAGAAAATGTCCTGAAAATTTGCACATCATTGACTGTTCAGCCCAAATCCCCAACTTTGGATGAACTTTGAAAGGTTATCAATGGCACTAGGTGAATGTTCTACTTTCTGAAGTATATTGTTCTAAAAGAGGCTGATGTCAGCTTTCTAATGATACCTCATATGCTACTGAGGTCACAAAATTAGAGCGACTTTTAATCGAGAATGATGCCCAAGCTCCATCTACTCGTAATCAAAAATACGATTTGTTCTCCAACCGAAAATTTTAATGCTTTTGATGTCCATATGACATAAATGGAGGAAAATTAAGGCAACATAGCATTCTCACTCATAAAAACTATCGGAGAAAGGTCCACGCTCCAAATGTTTGATAAATCCCATACACGCGAAAAATGTTCTACTCAAAAACGCCCTCGGCGGCACCTTTAAAACGTAAAATTAAAAAAAACGAGCCATCAGAACAGTCGGAGCGTTTGCTGCGACTGAGCCCCGTACAAACCCGTATATCTATTGCGTACGTGACCCTAGTGCGTCTGTCACCCTACTTTGACCGTAAGCCTATTGCGCCGGTTAATGTAGTTAAAGTAAAATTATTATGTAATATGTACATCTTACAAATTGCGCATAGCGCAATTACGAAGCCCCGTACGACGTTCCTTTCAAATGAAACAAAAATTTCAAATTGCCCCAAAAATTTTATTTTTTGAAGGGCCTAGTATCGGCCTCAGTCCGAGGACCCAAATTTAAAATTTTTTCAACTACATTCTATTCGGCCTTTGATTACCTTCCAAATGATACAAAAATTACGAAAAACGGATGAAATTTGCTCGAGTTATATGTAAAATACACATAGGGCCCTAGTATCGGCCTCAGTCCGAGGACCCAAATTTAAAATTTTTTTCAACTACATTCTATTCGGCCTTTGATTACCTTCCAAATGAAACAAAAATTACGAAAAACGGATGAAATTTACTCGAGTTATATGTAAAATACACATAGGGCCCTAGTATCGGCCTCAGTCCGAGGACCCAAATTTAAAATTTTTTTCAACTACATTCTATTCGGCCTTTGATTACCTTCCAAATGAAACAAAAATTACGAAAAACGGATGAAATTTGCTCGAGTTATATGTAAAATACACATAGGGCCCTAGTATCGGCCTCAGTCCGAGGACCCAAATTTAAAATTTTTTCAACTACATTCTATTCGGCCTTTGATTACCTTCCAAATGATACAAAAATTACGAAAAACGGATGAAATTTGCTCGAGTTATATGTAAAATACACATAGGGCCCTAGTATCGGCCTCAGTCCGAGGACCCAAATTTAAAATTTTTTTCAACTACATTCTATTCGGCCTTTGATTACCTTCCAAATGAAACAAAAATTACGAAAAACGGATGAAATTTACTCGAGTTATATGTAAAATACACATAGGGCCCTAGTATCGGCCTCAGTCCGAGGACCCAAATTTAAAATTTTTTTCAACTACATTCTATTCGGCCTTTGATTACCTTCCAAATGAAACAAAAATTACGAAAAACGGATGAAATTTGCTCGAGTTATATGTAAAATACACATAGGGCCCTAGTATCGGCCTCAGTCCGAGGACCAAAATTTTTTTCAACTACATTCTATTCGGCCTTTGATTACCTTCCAAATGAAACAAAAATTACGAAAAACGGATGAAATTTGCTCGAGTTATATGTAAAATACACATAGGGCCCTAGTATCGGCCTCAGTCCGAGGACCCAAATTTAAATTTTTTTTCAACTACATTCTATTCGGCCTTTGATTACCTTCCAAATGAAACAAAAATTACGAAAAACGGATGAAATTTGCTCGAGTTATATGTAAAATACACATAGGGCCCTAGTAGTGGCCTTAGTCCAAGGACCCAAATTTAATTTTTTTTCAACAACATTCTATTCGGCCTTTGATTACCTTCCAAATGAAACAAAAATTACCAAAAACGGATGAAATTTACTCGAGTTATATGTGAAATACACATAGGGCCCTAGTAGCGGCCTTAGGCCAAGGACCCAAATTTAATTTTTTTTCAACAACATTCTATTCGGCATTCGATTACCTTCCAAATCAAACAAAAATTACGAAAAACATATGAAATTTACTCGAGTTATATGTAAAATACACATAGGGCCCTAGTAGCATTTCACTTCTAAGGCCCTAACTCACGGTCCACTCACCCGATTTTAAAAAACTTTTTTTTCCTGGATTGGTATTGACAATACCTATCATTTGCCGTGTCATTCCATCGTTTATTTTGCCATAAATATCAGCAAAAGACCTTAAATCACTTAGGTGGCCCTAACTCACGAATGGCCGACCCGAATATGCCCATCTTCGAACTTAGCCTCACTATTGCGACTATCTTTAAGGGAAAAAAAAATTTTTGAATTCGGATTTGATTTACTCAAGATATCGACGTGACAGACGGACAGACGGACAGACAAAATTTTTATTGCAGATTCGTCATCTATGAACATAGGCAAACACTTTGCCCTTACCGTCTGCTTCGAATTCCATCAATTACACACGGCATCGTAATCCTATAAGCCCCTTTGTACTTCGTACGGGGCTAAAAATTCTGAAAAATGATCAGATGGGCTTACTGATTGTGGATCACGATGTCGAAATTTGATAAAAAATCGAAAATTAATTGTCGCTCCTCCCTATTCCATAAATCGTTATTAAAGTGACTTTGAGCAAAAAGCTACGACAACTATATTTTCGACAAGAGTGTAGTTCTAACTATTCCAGCTGAAAGCGAGGTATACAACAACATTTGTCGGAACAGTTGTTGAAGCTTGTTGTTCAAAAAGTTCAAAAACACTCGACATAGGCTGCGAGTATCGCAATATCGTCACCTCATGTAATGCATTACGTAGTAGCAGCATCCAAAGTATTCTGGTCTATTGCCTGCCACATCACAAAGGAATTGACGCCGTAAGTGCGGTTAAAATTCAAAAGGGAAAGTCCGTAATACTTTCTGTCGCAGCGTCGTTTTCATACAAGCGTTTCATTAAATCGTTCACTTGAAATTCAAATTTTAGGCACACTTATGGCGTGAACGCATATAAAACGAACCAAAAATATTAGATCATTTTCGTACGGCGCAGACAGCATGCAATTGTTTACTTTCGCAATGGACAGTATATAAAATCAATTACGTAATTTTTGTGGAACTTTTTATTTTACTTTGTGTGTTTGCAGCAAGAGGCAAAGGCCCCACACTTGGAAAAATCAAAAATTCGAACCAAAATCAGAACTATTGCGAATTATTTCTTAAATTAATTCTACTCTGTGCACGAATCTTGTCATGAAATTGTGGACTGTTGGGATGCTTGATTATATTTTTATGGAATCCTCATTTTATCAGAATGAGTCGATTCCGAAGTTGACAATGTCCACTTCAATTGAGTAAGGAGTTGTTATGTGTTCGCAATCTGATTTGTGATTTATTATTATTCGCAGTCATGATTTACTGCCTTGAAAAGGAAACTATTTGGTAACTGATTGACGGTCAATTTGATGGTGGTTGAATGATTCAATCTCAAGTCTACTACTTCGTTTGATATAACAAACTTTAAGTGTAATATTGCATCGTAGATTGTATCAAACTTCCATAAGAATCTACTTCCCTTGAAAGTACATAAAATTACCTTTCTAATGACACCCCTCACGACCCTGTGTGGCTCGTGTAACTGGAGAAATGTTTGTAAGAAAAGTGCGTGTTTTCGGTTTTTGATCACCTCACACTAGCCACACAAGCTTCGAAGAATTTTTTTAAAAGTGGTTTTGACGTCTGGAGTCGAACACCTTACTGGGTACATACAAAAATTCCAATGGAAAATGCGTCCGATTTCGGTCTGATGATTTTCAGAAGAATCCCTCTGACTAAGAGGTAAGACTAAGAGGTAGAAGAACATTATATTGGGAATACCTGATAGGTCAGAATATAATCAAAAATCAATAACAATCCGTTCACAATCAGATCAATGAACTTTTAATTTCTCTATCGAAAATTACATTGATTTCAACATGCATAAGACCTCAACAACAACAACAACACAATTATGTACATTACACATACGGTACACTATATAATTTTGAGCGAAAATAAATTGAATACAAAAATTATTATCATTTCTTTTGCATGCATGACCAGACGACGGTAGTGACCTACTAATAATGTAATAAAGTTGAACAGAGTGAATTTTAGTTTTATTTGCTGAAATTTGTATTAACAATATGACTTTTTTGTTCGTATACTGATGTTATGTATAGCATTTCCGACAGTTTGCCATCAAATTAAGAAAGTAGTTCTTGACACAAAATATCCATAAAGTTTGTGAGCGGTTTTTTTTTGTGTTGACTCTCTGATGGACTTTTTGTTCCGTCACTCCGACTCAATAGAATTGATAAATATTTATTTTGAATTATGATAATGATTTTAATACGAAGAAGAAGCAACCAAAAAAAATTATTAATTTAATATTCAAATGATAATTCAAGTGAAACTCCATCAAATGTCTCATCCGAAAGTATTATCTGCGGGAAAGTATTTCTTATACTTTCTGAGAAAATGAGGTTCGTCGCTCATATAAGCAGGTCTGATTTTACAATAGCCATTTTCATATCGCAATACGCAATAGATATGAAAATTTTCAACCAGAGACGAAGCCGAGGCTGACAACACATCCTATGCGTGAGCTTAGGTACATGTGATAAGCAAAACAAGAATAGACCGGCTATAAGCCTAGTGAGGTCTTTTTTCTTTCTCTCAATTTTCTCACTTCTCGAGATACTAACTACCAAATACGTGAGTTACAAATAGGCAAGCAGGAAGAATAGTTTCTTCAGTCGATATCCAGCTGTTGAACAGTAAACATCGCCACCATCGTTCTATCAGTTTCGTAGTCAACTACCAATTTTGTATTCAACTACCAAACTCAACTATTCAACAACCATTTTGGTATTCAACTACCAGTTATCGAATTATCGAATTATAAATAGGCAAGCAGCCTAAATAATCTCATCAGTTGGTGTGCAGCTCTCAAACAGTTAACATATCTACCACCTTTCTATCAGTATGGTAGTCAACTACCAGTTTGGTAGTCAACTACCAAAAATTCAAGCTTTAAATAGGCAAGCAGGCAGAATAATTTTGTCAGTCGGTGCGCAGCTCTCGAATAGTAAACATCTCTGCCGAAAATTACGTTTGGTAGTCAATTATAATATTGGCAGTCAGTTACCAACTACAAAATTTTAGAATTGCAATGTTAACTGTGAGCTATCGGTTATCAGATAACAAATAATTATTATTTGCCTGGTGTTGATTTGCTCATAGTAGCATTGCAATTTTGAATTTCAGCTGGCAACTACCAAAAATATCAACTACCAAAACTATCACCTACCAAAACTACCACCTACCAAATTTTCGTTTTATAAATCGGCAAGCAGGTAGAATAATTTCGTCAGTCGGTGCGTAGTTCTCGAATAGTAAACATCTCTGCCGAAAATTACGTTCGGTTGTCAGATACCAACTACCAAATTTTCGAATTGCAATGCTAACAATGAGCGATCGGTTATCAGATAACAAATAATTATTATTTGCCTGGTGTTGATTTGCTCATAGTAGCATTGCAATTTATCATCGTGGTAGCCAACTACCAATTCTCGTGTGAAAATAGACAAGCAGTCAGAATAATTGCATCAGTCGGTGCAAAGCCCTCGAATAGTAAACATCTCGCCGGTAATTAATTCGGTTGTCAACTATCACCGTGGTAGTCACCGTGGTAGTCAACTACAAACTACCAAATTTTCGAATTGCAATGCCAACTATGAGCGATTGGTTATCAGATAACAAATAATTATTATTTGCCTGGTGTTGATTTGCTCATAGTAGCATTGCAATTTTGAATCAAGGCTGTTATCGTCTCATTTTTTATTTGTGACACAGACACATGGACGGACAGACAGACAGACGGACAGACAGACAAACAGACGGACAGATGAAGTGTCCGTAATAGGGTTTTTTTCTAAAAGAAAAAAGACCTAAAAATTTGCAATACAGGGCCGTAATTCTCACCTTTCCATACATGTGTTTGATGAATGATGTGTATGAATGAAGATTTTTTCACCAGTACCTTTGGTGCGTTCAATAGCGGCTTCGCCTCGGGTTGACAATCGACGATTAAGAGTGATATCGCCAAGACTTCAGGCGATTGGGGAACAAGCGGGCTCCGATTTTAATAAATGATAGCTCGTTGGATTCGTCTTTCAATCCTAGGAAACACATATCTTTCACGTTTTTCGAAAAAAAATTATTTTCTGTGAAAAGCGTTCAAAAGTAAAGACATGTCAGAGGGTATCGAAAATAGTTTTTCGGCAATAACCTCAACACATGCCTCAATAAAAAATTTCCCAGCAAGACAGTGTACGGTACTTTGTTGTCTTGTGACCAGAAAATGCGAAAAGCCGGTTTTGAGCAAGACACTAATGACGCATTTTCTGGCCGAAAGACAACAAAATACATTTGTGAGTTGGTTTTTATCGCACCACTATAATGAATCACTTTCGCCTCATCTAATGTAATCTACTATTATATGTCCACTCAAAGCAATCATTCAACTTTAGGTTGCATCAAATGCGTCTGCTGAACAAATCAAAATGGATAAGGCTATTCTTGTAATTGTGGTGGTTGCAGCATTCTTTGTGAACGATGTTGTTCCTGTGAAATACGTTCCGAAGTGGAAGAAACAGGTTGGTTTAAAAAAAAATGTTCTTCAGGCAACGTTCAAACTTCAATGCCGTCGTTAATCGTGGATTCAAGATTCAATTATGGATTGTTCGAAGTGTATTGACAAATGTACTTTGAAATCTATTACTTAATTTGTTTTAAGTGTCGAGTAAACTAAACTGAGCACTGTATGACAAGTGCAATCTGTTACGGGCGGTTATCATCTGTTATCGATAACGACTTCAGCAATAATCGGCAATCTCTAACTAATGCAGTATTATATAGCAAAATTCATATTCAAAACAAATGAAGTAAAAGATTTCGAAATCAATTTCTTGAAAGTACTTGGATCAAATGAAGTAATAGATCCGATAGTAAAACTGATGATAATGTTTGTCGTAGCAGTCTAAGAAATGTTAGAAATATGGATTTGCAAATGCGATTGTGGGATACGCCCAATGGCATAATAGTGGGAGATACGCCTGACCTTACACTTGTTACCATTCCATATAAATAGCTCAATTTCATTTGTTGCAGGCTTGCGAAATGCCCTCTTCACAAAACGAATATTCCCACTACACTTGCGATGATAACGGAGACGTAAAGTGTTTACCGGGTTGGCAGGGAGATTTGTGTGACGTTCCCATTTGCAGAAAGGGTTGTGATCCACTTCAAGGTATTCGAATTAATTTATTTCAATTCTTTGTCGATTAGAGCTGGAAGAAAAATGTATTCTTGTCACGGATAGGATATTGTAACCGACCGGGCGAATGTCGTTGCAAGCTCGGATTTTACGGTGAACTTTGTAAAAGTTGCATTCCACTACCGGGATGCCAGCACGGAAGCTGTAACGTTTCTTTCGAATGTGTTTGCAAAGCTGGATGGGATGGTCTGTTTTGCAGTGAACGTAAGTGCGGGAAAAATCTTTCGAGCTGCATCAACATGAAATGTTCCAACTTTTTACGTGTTCCCTTATGCAGCTATTTGCCGCAAGGACTGTCATCAAACAAGAGGATATTGTGAGTCACCGGGTGAATGTCGTTGCAGATTGGGATGGGCGGGACCAACGTGCAAGGAATGTCAAGTATTACCGGGATGTCAGCATGGAACATGCTCAAAGCCATTGGAATGCAAATGTCTACCGGGATACACTGGAATTCTTTGCCAAAGTCGTGAGTCAAACGTTTACTTTAAAGTAACAGCTTGTCGGGACATAGCGTGACCATTCATTCTGTCATTCAATCACATTTCAGCCATTTGTGCCGCAAATTGTCATCAAACCAGAGGGTATTGTCGCAGGCCTGGTGAATGCCGGTGAGTTTAAGCTACAGTGAAATTGACGACTTAAAAGACTGACCCGCTCTTGTTTCGTTGTTGCAGTTGTAAAGTTGGTTGGACTGGTGAAAATTGCTCAAAATGTCATCCCTATCCAGGATGCAAGAATGGCGATTGCAGACGACCATGGGAATGTAACTGTAAGACAGGATGGGGAGGCATGCTTTGCGATGAACGTAAGTTTTGTTGAATCCTTCAAGCAATTAACCTGTTAATTATCGAGTCTTTTCAAGACATTTATTGATGGGAAATCTTTTACTTCATTTGTTTAACTTGCATCAAAGACTTCAAGTCAAAGGAATAAACACTGAAGGTAATGCGATCTTCAGAGGACAAGAAAAAACGAACCCAAGTTTCGGGTGAATTTATAGTGCAGCATCTATGTCGTCTAGTGTAGCGCTAACGATTTGTATAGAATTGATGAAATGTGGTGAATATGACCGCCTGAAACTTGGACTCCGTGTGTTTTTGAAGATTTACGTTACCTTCAGTGGTTTCTTTACATTGGTGCTAGTATACAAAGCCTTCACAGCTCTTTGCTTCCACTCATGCCATTGTTGTCGATATAACAGCTAAATCAAACAATTTTCCTTTTCCACCAGCACTAAACTACTGCGAAGAGAATCCGAACACCTGCGAAAACGGTGGAAAATGTACATCGTTGATCAAGGACGACGGGCATTTCAAATGTGAATGTCCCTCAGGCTATCGTGGCCAGAAATGCGAAATTCTACCACCGATGATGACTACGACCTCTACATCAACCGTTGAACCGGCAACCATGGATCCATCGGATGCTGCGGAAGAGGGCGAAAACGATACGGACAACGAAGCGTAGAGTGAAAAGGCAATTCTCGATTTGCTGAAAATTTATTTATTTATTTATTTGAACATGACCTACTTAAGCGGTAACGACTGGTTCTTTTATTCCGGTAGACTAGCCATTAGATCCACAACCATTTTGTTGTCATCGAGAATCTGTGTTGGCGGCTTCTTTTTCTGATTTTTCGTCAACACTTTGGCATAACAGGCATCCGACTTGAATGTCTTGACCTTCGAATGACCAAAATTGATTGTTCTGATGGGCTTCTGAGTGTCGCTGACACCATCAACCGGCATCGATTCGACCGTATCACCACTGACTAATTCCGATTTGTTATTTTTGTTTGCGCTTGACTTAACATCGAATCGGAAATTGTTGGGGAATTTGTGGCCCGTAATGCAATGGTCCTTTCGCTCGTCTGCATTCGCGAACATTAGTCGGCATTCCTCGACGTAGCAAGCAAACATCGGTTTTGTCTGCGATTGCACAGCAAAAAATGAATCGTGCGTCTCCGAAAGGTGCAGATCCAACAAATGGGCACTGGGCAGGTTTTTATGGCATTCATTGCACAGATGACGATGGCATGAATTGTAGTGACCTTCGTAGCCGAATATCGTATCGAATTCCTTCTGGCAATTCGGAATATTGCATCGGACAAGGTTCTTTATGTGCAGATCTTCCTCGGCAATGACACTGTAAACGCCCAATTTTTTGACCGGCTGCTCCAGTTTGTTTCCATCGTCGAATATGGGATCGTCTGGAAGGAAATTTGGAAATATTACGATCTACGTCATTTTGTTTGTGAAATATAGTAGAACGTAGATCGCTATGTGAACCTCAATACCCGACCAGTCACATCGCTATTCGGCATATCGAGGCGAATTCGACAAAAAACTGTTTCCTGGGTTTACCTTTCAATCTGAATCCAACCCCATATTTCAGTAAAGTTTCTACAATTTCATTCGAGTTGACCGTTTCCACTTCCATCATTGTAAATAAACCAAAATAATAAACAAAAGTGACAGCAATTTCTGTTGACAGTACAATGAATGAGTTTTATTCACTTGAAAAATCGTCATTCCCACAAACGTCAAACGTCACCGCTCTGTGAGGTAATTCGAAATTTCCGCGAAAACAAAAACAAGATCCAACTTTCGACAGAGAATAGACTTCTGTCAATATTTCATTCGATCGATTCTGCTGCAGTTGTTGGTACCAAGGCTCTGAAAGAACAGGTTAAGACAACTGTGAGTTGATCACGAAGGCGGTGACACACAAATTGCGTCAACGGCTACGAAGTTTATATGTAAAGTGGAACGAGTGGAACTTAACAAAACAAAATTCCGAATTTTCCTAAACAACATTTTCTTCAAATTGATTTCACACACAGCCTGTACTGAGTGCGTTTATCAATTTCGGTGTCACCCGCCTTCTTGGGTGTCTTTACCTGTTCTTTCAGAACCTTGCCTTCGTAGCTATCTTAACCGGTTGTTTCAGAACCTTTGTTTGTACACGAAAAAAGATGAAGAGCTAGGAAAAGCTTTCCGTTCTAGTTTACTAGAAAAGTAAGAAATAGACTGACAATACCTAGTCGTAAAACTGAAGCTAAATGCTAAAGTAAACGGACATTACCTTCAATGTTTACATACTATGATCCGGTCGACCTACCAAAGAATAACTGGAGCAGATTCTCGTGAATTTAAGAATTCGTAACTTGTCACCTTAAAAGTTACGAATTGTATGGAGAACTCTTAGCTTGAGGGTGACAACTGTCAAGTTTTGAATTCTTATTTTCATTAAAAACGATGGCCAGCTTTGGAAAATATGTACCGTAACGACCGCGTTCTAAAACGTCTTCCATGAGAATTTCTTTCTTAAATCTGATGTGTTTAAAGAGGATGTCAAAAAGAATGTCACCCATTTTCTGTCTTTTTTCTCTTTAACACCCTATTGGAAAGTCGCTGGAAAGATACGTTTTAACAAATTGAAATAATTCAATTTTGCCGATGCGAAAGTAACAGCTCATCTGAACCAACAAAATTTCTACGAGAAAAATGTGACGCAGTCTTTCTAGTACAATTTCTAAAATGAATGATATCGCTAGAGTTGACGCTTTCAGCGTTTAGGAAAATTTATCTGCCACATGGGACGCTGATTTTTTGGTGTTGAGGATTTTCGCGCTTAAACCACAAAGTGACATTTTCCTTATACAAAATATGTCATTTTGTCAATTATTGTGAATGACGCGGCGCGAAATTCCTAGCAACCCATTTTCTTTGTAAAATTTTTGATGTTTTCAGTCAATTTTTTTTGGTAAAAATTATTTGGCAGAACTGTAATTAGGTGTACAATTTAATTTTTGCGTGAAAGCGTCAACTCTAGCGATATCATTCATTTTAGAAATAAGGAAGGAGCATTCTCAAAATATTGTCTCATTTAAAAGATCTTACAAAAAGAAGATCTATGAAAATAGCACTTCCCACTCAATTTCCCACCCAAATCACATCCACTCTGAACTTAGTCAAATATAGTTTAACGAAGAAAATCGTCTTTAAAGTCGTTAATCGTAACATGAGTATTGTTTTTGAAACGTCAAATCATCAAACAAAAATTTAGTGTCGGCTGTGAAAATTGAAATAATTTCGGTGATTTCGATGTGATTTAATACAGATTTTGAGTGAAAATGTGCTTCTTGTGTTATTTTAACAGTTCGCTTAGCGGTTGACTTCAAATATTCGTCAAAGCCACCAAAATGATGAGAAATTTATTATGTCCAATCATGTAAACAAACAACAATACAGTGTTTAAGGAGAGCGAAAACCAGTTAAATTTAATTGGTCTCGGGGTCACCTGTCAAATATTCATCAATGAAAAAAGAAATTGAGAGTTAAGCCCAGTTTAAATTTGTATGTGATTTCTCTCATTTTGGCGTGTGACCCCGAGACCAGTTTAAACAAAGTGGTCAAAAATTGCTCTTCTTAAACACTGTATATTGTCGTTTCGTGGGATGGGTGGGATGTAAGTTTCTAAAGAGATGATCCAGTAGAAATAAAATGTCGGCGGTAATCTTAAAAATTACGTTTTACCGGAAACGCTTTAGTTTAAATGTGCGTACGTTTCCGGTGAAATAAATTAGTGCGAAAGCATCCACTTTAGAGAAGCTTTACGATAACACCTTTAGTTAGAGGTGTGTCACATTCCTTATTGTACTACAAAGACTTCGTCACACTTTTCTCGTAGATATTTCGTTGGTGTATCATGTCCGGAGCGATAGCGGAGGACTTGACGCAGTCTAACTTCCAAAAAAAGAACGAAGAAAATTTTTTGAGACGCGGCAACTATATATAGGCGAGAATTTAAGTTTCTTTCCTTTGGCCTGTATCACCACAAATCCTATTCTATCTTATTCGCGCTTCAAATACGAGCAAAACGAGCTATCACTCGACTATGTAACTTTAAAATTGCCGGAGATACATCGTTTTGAAGTTGGTCATTTTGATAGAAAATGCACCAAATTAACGTTTTCCAAACAATCAAAATCTTTCAACTTACTCTGTATGTTTCTATCTGTCTATCTGTCTATCTGTCTATCTGTCTATCTATCGACGGTCGATCTCGGAAACTAGTCAGCCAATCTCCATTAAATTTTGCAGGAACCTCAGGGTGGGCATAAAAATGAAAATGTGATACGCCATTACCCCAGGAAAAACCAGAATTTTGTTTTATTGGCCTCGAAGTGGTTTCTGAGTGTGGTTTTCGAGGGTCGGGAACGCGTTTTCAGCTGTAGCTCAGCTGTATTGAAACCTGCAGGGGCGTGTGACCCATCAAATGAAAGGTATTCGCCACACGAATCGAACAAAAAAATAATTAGAAAAATTGGTGCAGATTTGGTTGAGCTAGAGTGGTCAGAGTGACCAAATTTTGAGCTACTCGAGCGTAGGATGAAAGGACTAATATTTTTTGGCTTATGAGAGATAGAGATTTACTTTCTTCGGCAAAGTCTCAGAGTTTTACGAGTAGAACACATTGGCATATGTGAAAAATGTCGAAAGTTGGAAATGGGTGGGTCAATTATGTTTTTAGAGGTATATCTTGAATGGTGGCAGATAGAGAGTTACTTTCTTCGGCAAAGTCTCAGAGTTTTACGAGTAGAAAAGAAGGGCATTTGCGAAAAATGTCGAAAGTTGGAAATGTGTGGGTCAATTGGGGTTTTGGAGATATTTCTTGAATGGTGGCAGATAGAGAATTACTTTCTTCGTCAAATTTTCGATTTTCGTCAAATTTTCGAATTTCGTCAAATTTTCAAATTTCGTCAAATTTTCAAATTTCGTCAAATTTTCAAATTTCGTCAAATTTTCAAATTTCGTCAAATTTTCAAATTTCGTCAAATTTTCAAATTTCGTCAAATTTTCAAATTTCGTCAAATTTTCAAATTTCGTCAAATTTTCAAATTTCGTCAAATTTTCAAATTTTCAAATTTCGTCAAATTTTCAAATTTCGTCAAATTTTCAAATTTCGTCAAATTTTCAAATTTCGTCAAATTTTCGATTTTCGTCAAATTTTCGATTTTCGTCAAATTTTCGAATTTCGTCAAATTTCGTCAAATTTTCGAATTTCGTCAGATTTCGTCAAATTTTCGAATTTCGTCAAATTTTCGATTTTCGTCAAATTTTCGATTTTCGTCAAATTTTCGAATTTAGTCAAATTTTCAAATTTCGTCAAATTTTCGAATTTCGTCAAATTTTCAAATTTCGTCAAATTTTCAAATTTTGTCAAATTTTCAAATTTCGTCAAATTTTCAAATTTCGTCAAATTTTCGATTTTCGTCAAATTTTCGATTTTCGTCAAATTTTCGATTTTCGTCAAATTTTCGAATTTCGTCAAATTTCGTCAAATTTTCGATTTTTGTCAAATTTTCGAATTTCGTCAAATTTCGTCAAATTTTCGAATTTCGTCAAATTTCGTCAAATTTTCGAATTTCGTCAGATTTCGTCAAATTTTCGAATTTCGTCAAATTTTCAAATTTCGTCAAATTTTCGATTTTCGTCAAATTTTCGATTTTCGTCAAATTTTCGATTTTCGTCAAATTTTCGAATTTCGTCAGATTTCGTCAAATTTTCGAATTTCGTCAGATTTCGTCAAATTTTCGAATTTCGTCAAATTTTCGATTTTCGTCAAATTTTCGATTTTCGTCAAATTTTCGAATTTCGTCAAATTTCGTCAAATTTTCGAATTTCGTCAGATTTCGTCAAATTTTCGAATTTCGTCAAATTTTCGATTTTCGTCAAATTTTCGATTTTCTTCAAATTTTCAAATTTAGTCAAATTTTCAAATTTCGTCAAATTTTCGAATTTCGTCAAATTTTCAAATTTCGTCAAATTTTTAAATTTCGTCAAATTTTCAAATTTAGTCAAATTTTCGAATTTCGTCAAATTTTCGAATTTCGTCAAATTTTCGATTTTTGTCAAATTTTCGAATTTCGTCAAATTTCGTCAAATTTTCGAATTTCGTCAAATTTCGTCAAATTTTCGAATTTCGTCAGATTTCGTCAAATTTTCGAATTTCGTCAAATTTTCGATTTTCGTCAAATTTTCGATTTTCTTCAAATTTTCAAATTTAGTCAAATTTTCAAATTTCGTCAAATTTTCGAATTTCGTCAAATTTTCAAATTTCGTCAAATTTTCAAATTTTGTCAAATTTTCAAATTTCGTCAAATTTTCGAATTTCGTCAAATTTTCGAATTTCGTCAAATTTTCGATTTTCGTCAAATTTTCGATTTTCGTCAAATTTTCGAATTTCGTCAAATTTCGTCAAATTTTCGAATTTCGTCAGATTTCGTCAAATTTTCGAATTTCGTCAAATTTTCGATTTTCGTCAAATTTTCGATTTTCTTCAAATTTTCAAATTTAGTCAAATTTTCAAATTTCGTCAAATTTTCGAATTTCGTCAAATTTTCAAATTTCGTCAAATTTTTAAATTTCGTCAAATTTTCAAATTTAGTCAAATTTTCGAATTTCGTCAAATTTTCGAATTTCGTCAAATTTTCGATTTTTGTCAAATTTTCGAATTTCGTCAAATTTCGTCAAATTTTCGAATTTCGTCAAATTTTCGAATTTCGTCAAATTTCGTCAAATTTTCAAATTTCGTCAAATTTTCGAATTTCGTCAAATTTTCAGGGAATAGTCAACATAGCGGTCACTACACAGCTTAGATTACAATTCGGAATCAATGACACCTTCTCAATGATACAAACTTAACGACAAAACGTTGGCCACGTTTGGCTAAAAATGTATATGTTCTCTTCTATGAAAGCGTTTCTACACGTTAAGTTATATAGAATTTAGGTTTTCATATTATTTGCATTCACATCTTCACAAGAAGACGTAATATTGCACCAACTTTTTTACTTCAAAGTAAAATATGGTTTCATTGAGCGGCGTCTTACAACTAATATTGGTATCCTATGGATATAGATCGTAAGTGCGCTAGGTTAGAATGGTCCGGAGCACTGAGTATGAGTATACTAGATGCGGCACTGCACATTACGCATTTTATGCGAAGATTACTGTGTAGAGGTAGACTTTACTATTGCGAATTTTGACAACATGCACATACTTGAAACATTTCAAATCAAAGGTGTGCAAAATTAGCGTAACAAAAAGACTTTTGAAATTTTTGCATATCCTAAAGTGTATAAAAAGAGACAAAATGTGGAGCCTTGATTATCAACACTATTTTTGTTCACAATTATGGACCATTTCATCATTGGTACGTATTAGCGTGTTACTAAAACAACTTTATGCAACTCATCCCTTACCAGTCGGCGCACCGCCGCCGACTATTTTAAAACCGGCACACACCTCTAACTTTCGTCAACTTCCGACTTAACTTCTAAAACGACTGATATCCCGGCAAAAACTCTTTCAGAGCAAAGTTGGACGCAGTCTACAGTCTATATGTGTGATAACTTCTAAAACAAGTGATATCGCTAGAGGTGACGCTGTCAGCGTCGTTACGCAAAATTGAATTTCACAGCCAATTAATTGAAATTAGCTGATCTAGTTTTCCAAACCATTCGCCAATTATTTTTTTCAGAAAAAATTTTAACCAACAGAATTTTGACTGAAAAATTTTCAACAAAAAATTCTGCGTCGCAAAGTGGCAGATGCTCACGGACAAACCTACGAGAACATTTAATCTGCCACATGCGACGCAGAATTTTTTGTTGAAAATTTTTCAGCCAAAATTCTGTTGGTTAAAATTTTTTCTGAAAAAAATAATTGGCGAATGGTTTGGAAAACTAGATCAGCTAATTTCAATTAATTGGCTGTGAAATTCAATTTTGCGTAACGACGCTGACAGCGTCACCTCTAGCGATATCACTTGTTTTAGAAGTTATCACACATATAGACTGTAGACTGCGTCCAACTTTGCTCTGAAAGAGTTTTTGCCGGGATCTCTACTTTGGAAGTTTTAAATTAATTAATTACAATCTTCGACATTTTAAATGTCTCACTGTCAAATTTTTCTGAGAATTTCATTGTGTCATTGCGAATTCACAATGACATTCTTTGAAAAAAATGACAGTGAGACATTTGAAATGACGAAGACTGTAATTCCACAAAATTCTGATTTTTCATGGGATAATGATGAATGAAAGTTAAGTTCTGATGGCCTGACTAAGGTTACTCTAAAGTTTCATGGAGATTGACTGCGGATTTTCCGAGATCGACCATCGATGGACATACAGATAGATGGAAACATACAGAGGTAAGTTGAAAGATTTTGATTGTTTGGAGAATGTCATTTTTCATGTATTTGTACTGAATATGACGACTTGGAAAACGCAATATCTCTGGTTCCCGAGCACTTTGGTAGGCATGTGATAGCTCATTTTCTTTGAATTTCAATGGAGAATATTTAAATAATAATTTAGTTACGATATTGGACATTTTGGCGAAAGTAGAATTCTCGCCTGTACATAGTTGCCGCGTCTCAAAAAAATGTCTTCGTTCTTTTTTGGGGGGTGAGACTGCGTCATCAAGTCTTCTATCGCTGCGGAGATGATTTTATGAATGAAATTTAGAGTGATGAATTTAGCATTTGGTGTTGTTGTGGCGACTGTCGCGTATGTCATTTAACAGCCGCTCAAATTTAAACGTACGGTTCAGTTTTACTCTCTGCGTAGCTCCGAGCGCCCCCAAGTGTATAAAAAGTGAAAGCTCCGGTTTGAGCGGTTTGAGGGGTTTGAGCCTGTCAGTTGACAGTGAAAATGTCAAAATATTGGCGGTTGACCTGTGTCGGATCACTAGGATTTTTGTTCCGAATAAATATTTTTACACAACTGATGAGTTTGAATAATTTGTCGTCATTAGCCGCCAACGTCAGTAAGCCATTCCGAAAAATCGAGACTCGTTTGAAGAACGAGAAGTCCGAGAATAGTAACTGTAATGCTAGGAACACTATCGATAATCGACAAGATTTTCAATTTTGAATTTTAATTTTAGTAACCGACGGTGAGTTTAGGGATCTGTTTGGTATCTTTGGAGAAACGCTCGACCGAGCACTGGAAATAATCGGCAAACGATCCATAAAGCTATACAAACGACAGGTCAACAATCGCACAATCATCGAGATTGCAGGATCCAAGGATTCGGTTTATCGTTTCTTTCCAAACATCAACTACTGCCCCTGCGAGGCGTATCAATACCACGTACTCAAGTCCCGGTCACAGTACACTTGCAAGCATATTTTGGCCGCAAAAATTGCTTTGCTTTGCTTTCGCCAGAAAATCGTCACCGAAGTTATGCCTGATGCGCAATTCAATGTCATCGTGGATTCGATAACCGCAACGGGATTCAAATAGATCAGTCTGGTGTGCCAATGCACAATTCGAAAGTGTTGTACGACAAAGGATTAATCAGGAATTTGAAAATGCTCACCCAATCGCAAATAACCGACTCGCAGATCCGATTTGTGGGTCGCATGGACAACATCAAAATGTTTTACGGTGCCCTAAAGTCGCTGCAATTCCACAACGATGTGCTGGTCAATTGGACAGACAATGGATTTAAGGCCACCGTTCAAGATGCTAAATATTTGCAGGGCTCGGTCTACGTGAACAAGTCATGTTTCACCGAATACAGTCTGCTGGAAGAGACAACCATTCGACTGAATTTGGTCGTGCTCTGTGATTGTCTGAGTATTTTTGCAAATAGTGGCGTCGACTGCAGCATGAAAATGATCTACAAGGGTGACGGATCCCCAGTCATTCTAATATTGGAGCAACATGGCAGCGACGATTTGGTGACAGAATGTTCGATAAAAACGAAAACCTACGAGGAACCACTAGACTTTGCCATCGACGACGAACAGGGCTGCAATACAATCATTCTGCGTGGTGCCGATTTCGCTACGTTGCTGAACGAAATCGACAAATCGGCCGAAGAATTGGAAATTTTCATGTCGCCCAAGGCTCCGTATTTCCGTCTGACCGTGCTGGGCGTCGTACAGTCCGAATCGAAAACGGAAGTGGCGAAAAGCAGCGAAATGATCATAACGTTCTCCTGCGACAACGAGTGCTCGAACAAATACCGAATGAGTCACATACGGGGCATGATGAAATCGGTACTGTTGGCCACCAAGGTGGCAATACGAACGGATTCGACGGGTCTGTTGAATTTACAGTTGATGATCGGTCCGAGTTCGCAGATCTGTATCGATTTCTTCGTCACGCCGTTGGTTGATGATTTTGCGGGTAATGATTCGAGTTAGCATCGGCTTGCATTGACTTAGTCGTTTCGGAAGATTTACGGGATTCAGGGATTCAAAATGTCAAAGGGACAATAACAGCATATGTATAATGAGACACAAAATAAAGAAGTAAAATAAGTTCACTCTATTGAGAGGAGAAAATGTTTTTAAATTTGGTTCTTGTGACCTAACTAGTCTCTGTGTGGAATGCCATCTAGGACTCGTTCATTACCGGTGAATTTTCGTTTCTCTTCCCTCTGGAATTAAATTAAATTCGATCGAAACAAAATACAAAAAACATTAAAAAAATCTATAAAAAACAAGGCATCAGAACAGTCGGAGCGTTTGCTGCGACTTAGCCCCGTACGACCCGTAATCCTATTTCGTCCGTAACCATAATACGTCCGTAGCCGTAATACGCCCGAAACCCTAATACGTCTACAACCCTCTAATGCTTCTGTTACCAAAATGCAAGTCAAGTTGGGCATGGTCAAATTTACTGAAAGTGTTCATTTTTAAAATTGCGCTTAGCGCAATTACGAAAGCCCGTACGAAGTACCTCTCAAATAAAACCAACAATTTACGACATTATTTTAGAAACCCAAAATTTTTTCGCCAACTTTCTATTGGGTATTCAATTATTGGGCTAGTGCAGATGGTGTAACGAAAAATGAGATCGATTACATCATAACTGGCTGTAAGTCAACCGTTAAGAACGTTACGGTCCTAAACAATTTTTCAACCGGTAGTGATCACCGAATGGTTCGTGCAAGAGTCACGTTAAATACCAGATTTCAAAGATCACAACTAGTTCAGAAAAGTGAAAGGATTGACGTACAACGGCTTTACACACAAAATGAAGAATTTGCTACGAAAATGACTGCCGAATTAGATAACGTCAACAATCAATGTGAAACATTGGACGAATTGAATACCAAAATCGTCGATACAATAATGGGTTTCATGAAATCCAAATGCAAATCCGTCCAAGGGAAAGAATCAAAACTCAGCAGAGAAACATTAGACCTGATCGCAAGCAGAGCAGAGTTGGTAAAAAACGGAGGACGAGATTCGGTGGAATACCGGAACCTGTCTAAAAGTATCAACAAAGCAAGGAGATCAGATGAAAGAAAATATAATGTCCAATTGGCTCAAAACATAATTGAAGCTAACTGCAATATGAAAGTCCTACGGAGAAAAATGACAAACGCCAAAAAAGAAATCTTCAAATTACGAGACAAAACAGGAACGATCCAAACGGATCGAAATGCGATATTAAACATTGCAACAGAATTTTATGAGAATTTGTTTTCTTCAGCAAGACAGAGCCCAACGGAAGAAACCGAAGATAGACCAATAATAAGAAACGTGGGATCGGAGGATATGCCCGACATAACTGTTGATGAAGTCAAAGCTGCAGTAGCCGAGATGAAAAACAAAAAGTCTCCCGGAGAAGATGGTGTTCCAGTGGAAGCCATTAAACTAGGTGGAGACTCATTATTAAAGGCAATCACGGCTTTGTTTAATCAATGTCTCCAATGGGAAGAAGTACCAGAAGCCTGGGAAAATGCGGTAATTACATTGCTGCATAAAAAAGGAGACATAACAAAGCTGGAAAATTACCGACCCATAAGCCTATTGTCAACACTCTACAAGTTGTTTATGAAAATCATTACGAAGAGGAACACTAACAAGTTCGACTTCTACCAACCTGTTGAACAAGCTGCTTTCAGATCTGGTTTCAGCACAAACGACCATTTGCAGGTGATGAGAACGCTCATTGAGAAGTGTCGTGAATCGACAACATCGACATAGTCTTGCTATTCAAAGACTTCGAAAAAGCTTTCGATTCAGTGGAAACATGGTCGATATTGGACGCATTAGACGAATGTAGAGTAGAGTCAAGGTACTCCAACACAATTCGATATGTGTACAAAAATGCTACTTCATGTATAAAACTTCATAAGAGCACGGAGAAATTCAGAATTGGCCGAGGTGTAAGGCAGGGTGACACCATTTCACCGAAATTATTCACGGCGATTCTGCAGAGTATTTTTAGGAAGTTAAACTGGAGTAAAATGGAAATAAAGATAAATGGAGAGTACCTGAGCAATCTCCGCTTCGCTGATGACATTGTACCGATAGCAGCGAATCTAGGTCAGGCTCAGCTTATGCTACAACAGTTAAGTGAAGAGGCGAGCAAAGTTGGCCTCAAGATGAACTTATCGAAAACAAAAGTCATGACCAACATCGGGGACGATAGAGAAATCAAAATTGGTGACACTGTCATTGAATGAGTGAGTCGACAGCTATGTATATCTAGGACATAAACTGAAGTTAGGTCTGGACAACCAAACTGCAGAAATAAGACGTAGGATTGGTCTTGCATGGGCAGCGTTCGGAAAACTCAGACTAATTTTCAAAAGCAAAATGAATAATAGTCTGAAACGCAAAGTTTTCGACACTTGTGTCCTTCCAGTGCTCACTTATGGAGCGGAAACGTTAACTTTAACAAAAGCATCCGAAGATAAATTGAGAGTGACACAAAGAGCCATGGAACGGAGTATGCTCGGAATAACACTCAGAGACAGAATGACGAATCAATGGATTCGACAACAAACCAGGGTCGTTGATGTCATGGAAAGAATAGCATCTCTGAAATGGAGCTGGGCGGGACATATTGCAAGAAGGACAGACGAACGTTGGACCAAAAATATCATGAACTGGCGACCATATAAAAGACGAGCTATAGGTAGACCACCAGAGAGATGGACAAACGGAATTAAGAATATTGCAGGTACAAACTGGCAGCAAATGGCAATGGATCGTACGAAATGGAAAGAAGTTGGAGAGGCCTACATCCAGCAGTGGATAGAAACAGGCTGAAAAAGAAGAAGAAGAAGATTCAATTACCTCTCAAATGAAACAAAATCTAGCAAAATCGGATGAGATTTCCTCGATTTATGTGCAAAAAACACTTAGGGCCGAGTACCGGCCTTAGTCCAAGAGACCAAATTTGAAACTTTTTTTGCCATCATTCTATTCGGCATTCAATTATCTCTCAAATGAAACAAAAACTAGCAAAATCGGATGAGATTTACTCGATTTATGTGCAAAAAACACTGAGGGCCGAGTAACGACCTTTGAGCCCTCCCAACAAGCTCGCGTTGCATCCTACACAAAAACAATGTTCAGCAACTTTGTTCTACTCGTCAATACCTTTCATTTAATATATCACAAGCAGCTATTGCGTGCGTATTTCGGTAGATATCGTCGAAAGACTGAAAAACACCTATAGGGCTCTAGCTCTGGAAGGACCGACCCTACCATGCCCATTTTCGAACTTGACCTTACTTTTGTCGATACCAATCGGGGAAAAAAAGAATTTTGAAAAAAGGTTGTGATTTGCTCAAGCTAGAGGGGTCACAGACGAACGGACGGACGGACATTTTTTTTATTGCTGATTCGTCATCTATGAACATAACCAAATGCTTTGCCCTTACTGTCTGCTTCCAATTCGACGTGTTACAAACGGCATATTAATCTTATAAGCCCCCAGTACTTCGTACGGGGCTAAAAATGAACGAGACGAACAAGAGGAAAGTCGCATCGATTGTGTCCCACCGACCCATCGCCTCGAACTAGAATTGTTTTTAAATTTTCTTTTATCTTCGATATTATGTTACGGAACACGGAAATGTTGGTTGGTTGTTCAACACGTATTATGGAGGTGCTTTGTCAACACCTTAGACCCTTAGACGAATTATAGAGGTAAAAGAGAATGTCAAAAGGAGAATGTGCCCTAACGATCTCAGTTAAATGCTGCCTTGGTTTTGTTCCTGGTTAACTGGACTTTTACATACAAATTTTGACACATGGGTGCATCGAGGCCAGTGAAATATTTTTCTTTTTTCTCTCTTTTAACACTCTATACAGTGTTAAAAGAGCGTAAAAGAGAGAAAGATGACCACTCATCATCGATAACTGAAAACCAAGCGGCATGGCATCACAAGAACGTCCCTTTTCCACACAAATATTCTGGAATTAATAAAATTGTTGTATTGCTTGGTCAGTAATTCAACATTGACAAAGTGTTGTATTGCTTTGACTTGACCAAAATTGTTGAAAAAAATTCTTTTATTCAACGAAGGGCGAACGAAACGTGTCGTGCTGATATGCACATAGTCATCGCAAGACAAATTACTTTCTGGTATCATCTTTTAATGGTATCGATTAAATATATCGATTCCTTTTAATGTTTTGCACGAAGACAATGGGGCAAAACATTAAAACCGATCGTTTCACCTTAATGTTTTGCACCATTGTCTTCGTGCAAAACATTAGGACATAGGTGCACTGATGATGGCGTGATACGCCGAAATCAGCATTGTTTTGTCCTGTTGTTCGTCCGCATTATGATTGTAAACGGTAAAACGTTTCGTCACGAATCGTAAACGGTAACACGTTTCGTTCGCCCTTCGTTGAATAAAAGAAATTTTTTTCAACAATTTTGGTCAAGTCAAAGCAATACAACACTTTGTCAATATTCTGGAAGACGCACTCTAAAGTGAATCCGATTCTCGTGACGGTTTTTCGTGCTGGTTCGTTGTGGGACTCACAACACCATTCATAACGGCGATACCTCAGTTTATCAAATGTATAGGACGTAAGAAGATAATGTGCTTCGGTTGATGGTATCGATTGCTGAAGCAATGGAGAAAACATATGGTCCGAAGACCATCAATGCATGTAAATGGTTCTTCGTGCATGTTAGTCCAAAATCGTCCATCATCGAGGCTGAGAGCAGCATAGAGATCGTCGGTATCCTTTGCCACTTTGAGTGGTTCGAGCCGACATGTTCGTCCAGTCAATGTTACAGGTTGCGGTTAGACGCATGGTTTCCAATTGGTCACTGCTCGGCCGATTGGTTGACCGAACTCATGGATACGAGGCATCCCTTCATACGAAACTCGAAATATTTACAAATTTTTACTCACATTGGATTCGAGCTGATTCGATCAGTGAAATGTATTAAATTCGCATAAGTTCCAGATACATATATTTACCGTGGCGTTGTTCTATAATTGCTAAATTTTCGTAATCTGTGAATGCTTCGATAAGGATAAGAGAGAAACAGTCAGATTATTGGTCGGTAAGACACGATTTGGCATTATATCGAATTGAACCCATTTGTACAGACAATAGACACATTAGTACATTTTGTTACGAATGATGAAAGGTTGAATTTTTCGGCCCCGCCTCGTTAGGACAAGCTTACGACGTGTACCGAAAAATTCAGCTTTCATCACGAGTCACAAACGTCGATTTTTGTGCTTGAAAATTTTAATGAGACGAAACCACAACACCATTAACATAGAAATCACTCTACACAGCCATTTCAACAACAAAGCATGCACACTTGATCGCGGCCGGAAAAATATATATGAAAATCCATTTTCGGCCGGAGAGAGCTAGCGTCCGCGAAAGTACTTTCTTGGCCGCAAATACCTCTCTCTGAGAAGTACAGAATTGAGCTTTTCGATCGTAGAATGCGTGTCGAAATCCGTCGAATTTCAGTCTTCAAGCACAAAAATGATTTTTCACAACGCAAGTGGTAAAATAGTCATTTTCTCCTCTCCGCTGAAACTTCAAAAGCCTTTGTTGTGACAAACAATATGTTCGAAAAAGTTTATCTCGCTACGCTCTAGCAACAAACAGCATCCTCGAAAATGCGATTTCTCACTTCAATTAATTTTTTGTTTGATTTTATCATGTATGGCGAATCGCCCAAAACCACTTACAGTGGAAGTGTGACGCAAGTCCCTTTATCCACTACAAAAGAACTGATATCGGTGGCTGTGACGCTTACAGCTTCGACTCGCAAAAAGAGAAGCAAAAAATTCACCGAGTGTTCCAGCTTGTTGTTAATGGAGCAATGACTTTATGTGTTGCTGTTGCAACGCGAAACCAAATTCAATTTTTGTTATGCTGTCGAACATAACAGGAAAACGAAAAGAAATTTGAATTAGGTCTTTTTCACATTGCTTTATGGAGCTGCTCTAACTACACATACAGACCCAAAGCAGGCCTAATTCAAAATTTTGTTTTCTGTTTATCTCTCTAATGTCTCCAAAAAATGTAGCATATGGTTTCGGAATGTCTGGTCAGGGTATGAATTAAAGCCTATAAAGGATCACTCTTTTCAATGGGGAATGATGAAGCATCTCAGTCTTTGGCCAAAAGAGGGTATCACTTCAATAAGACTGAAAATCCCATCAGGTATTCCTAGACATACAAACCAGAGGAAGAGGACATGCGGATATTGCAGTATTTCGGAAGAAACGAATTTATCGATTGACAAATTGGTTTGAGGTAGAGAACAACCATTCGACGTTCCATAATTTTATTGAGATTTTTGTTTACATTCAGAAAAGGTTTTGAGATTCACGACTCATTGTGTAATTGTCACACGCAATGTTCAAATATATAAATTTGTCTAAATTTACCACTCGAAAATTTCTACGCAAGTTTGTTACTCTTTTTCAAATTACTCTTTCGGTGCTGTAAGTCATCCAAATCCTCTACGATGAACGGACAATCTGACCTTATTACAAGGCATTCTAGGTATGCGAATCCACTCAGAATCGGTCCAATTACCAAAGTATTTGCTTCTATGTCGCTTAACATCAGTTTCAGCTTCTTGAGGTGTGGATACGCTGCAACTAATTTGGCCAGCCACAGATTGTACAATAGGTCTGAACTTGCGACCACAATTGAGAGTTCGCTTAACTTTGGATTGAAATATTCGATTGTGTCAAGAAAGGGTTCGGTCCCAATTCGGATTGCCAAAACTTCAACGAAATTGAAATGTCGCATAATAGCATCCAGTTCTCGTTCATCTCTGCTCGAGTGTTGTGCGATTAAGATTCGAAGACGTGGTGCAGATTTTGCCAATACACGAAAAAGGTCAGCTGGCATTGTAACGAATCCCTGCAAGTTCAGCTTTCTAAGTGAAGCGTTGTCCGACTCAGCAAGTGTTTTGAATTTGGTTGTACTTTCGTGGTCGCCAGACTGTACTATAGTCAAATCTGTCAACTTCTTCAAATTCCGAAACTGTACGAATGACGCATCTGATGTCCAAGTGACGTTTACTGCGAGTGTCTCTAGGTTCAAGTTATGTGCTATGGCAGTCATAACTGGGCCATCAACAACAGTTCCATCAAATAGAGTTAGTGATTTCAATTTGATTTGTTTTGATAGAATCGATCCAAGCTTGACGCTGTTTATTCTGTGCCCGCTTAGCTCTAACGACTCTAAGATCAAATTGTCGAATATGTCGATGGCAACATCATCATCTTGAGCGAATTCCAATTTCAATTTCTTGATATTCCATTGCCGATCGAGCAGCGGCGTCAATGTATTCCAACAGAAATTGCTTATTTCCAGTTCGGTCAGAACACCGGTTCGTAGACGATTGAAAACCGCGAAAATATCGTCGCTGCATCCAGCCATCGACAAGGATTTCAACTTCATTAAGTTTAAACCACCGTCGTCGTCATGAACGGTATGCGTTGACTCGTCGTTCCCGATACCTCTTGATCCTTGAAAACGCAGGCAGCGTAAGTCCAAATGCGATACGTTCGGTATTGATGACAGAATTTCCAGAAATGTTGACTCATCCACGGTGGCTCTGGACACATTTGTGTATTTCAAAAACGTGAGGGTCGATGAGAAACTTTCCACAACGGAAATAATCGGTCGCTGATCCTGATTCAGAAAATGGTAACGTATACCACAGCACAGATTCAGACTACATTCAAACGGTCCGATTTCCACTTTCGTGATTTCTCGATTCGATGTTTTCATGCTCTGTAAACACTGCGAATCCATCACATTGTCACGAAAGAAACGGTCGAAGAATCGCTGGTCAATCCGTAAACAGACGTTTGGATCATAAGCTTTGCACACAATGTCGTAGAACAGTTTGTTCACTAGTGACACTTCACTGCACGTTGGCAGATACGCGAAGACTTTCATCAGCATCTCAACTGGCAATTGGTCGATTTTCATTTTGTCACTCTGTTTTCACGTTTATCGTCCAGGTAGCTTCCAAATAAGACACAAAAATCGTTTAACACTCAACTCGTTAGTTCCTTTCCGTTCTTTTTGGATCATTTAATTCCCAGAAGACTACTCAACACCGTCCTTAAATCAAGAATCGTTTCACACAAATGCTGGATTGTTTGTGTTTTGTTGACAAAAATTTTTGATTGATGCATATATGACACTAGTTTTGACACATGACATTTGGCACTCTTTCTTGTTATGAAACCGTTGACACCGAATTTTTGAACCAACTTTCGAAAAGTCTTTAGTTGTGAGTTCCTCGTGGGATCGTAAAGCTCACTGAACCCATCGGAAAAGGTTTCCACACTATGAACGTCTGGCAAAATCGCTTACACGCAAAAAATGTTCCGCTCAAAAATGCCTTCAGCGGCACCCTTACAGTTTGTTCATACTAAATTCGAACATTCGAACGTACGATTTTTTAGCCATTAATGCCATTAATGTCAAATAGCAAAAATGCGTCCGTTTCACTCTTTTTCTCATTAAGGGTAAATGTGACGCAAGTCCTTTATCTTACTTACAAAATAACTGATGTCACTGAGGGTGACGCATTGTGCATCATACGCAAAAGTTTTATCAACAAAAAATTGACTCAAAAAATTTGTGAAAGAAAATTTTCCAGCAAGAAATTTGCGTCACAAGTGGCAGATGATTCGGTTTTCTTTCGTTTAAATTCTTTCAGTACATTTTTCAACCATTTTCCTAACAATACGTTCCTCAACATCTGCCACTTGTGACGCAAATTTCTTGTTGTAAAATTTTCTTTCACAAATTTTTTGAGTCAATTTTTTGTTGATAAAACTTTTGCGTATGATGCACAATGCGTCACCCTCAGCGATATCAGTTATTTTGTAAGTAAGATAAAGGACTTGCGTCACATTTACCCTTAAAGGGTTTTTTGACTGATATCAGTACTTTTGTAAGTTTTAAGAATAAAGCGCCAGCTATAACATATCCATTTTTTTAGAGACGACGAAAGCAATTTTATACGTCCCGTAACACAAAAGATAATACCAAAACCACATTTGAAACAGGAGAATCCAACTACCCGACAATTTTCATATTTGCCACCGTTTTCTGCTTCTAAAACACTGAGACTTTGTCGAAGACACCAACCTTAAAATTGAAACAATTTTCAAATTTTGGTCATTTCGCCCCGTATTCTACTCCCAAAACCCTGAGACTTTGCCGAAGACACCAATATTCCATCTGCCATACATTTCGAAAAAAGTCTTAAAACATAAAATTTAAACACTTTTCCAGTTTTGGTCATTTCTCCCGTATCCTACTCCCAAAAATCTGAGACTTTGCTGACGACACCAATTCTCTATCTGCCGCGCCAACAGAGATAGCTCTAAAAACCTAATTGAAACAGAAAATTCCAACTTTGCGACATTTTTCTCCAATACCGTCCAATTCTACTCCCAAAACTCTAAGACTTTGCCGAAGAAACCAACCTTCCATCTGCCACAGTTCCCGAGATAAGTCTAAAGACTGATAGTGCCCAAATTTTTCCACTTTTTGCGCATACTCGCCTATTCTACTCCCAAAACTCTAAGACTTTGCCGAAGAAACCAACCTTCCATCTGCCACAGTTCCCGAGATAAGTCTAAAATCTGATAGTGCCCAAATTTTGCCAGTTTTTGCGCATACTCGCCTATTCTACTCCCAAAACTCTAAGACTTTGCCGAAGAAACCAACTTTCCATCTGCCACAGTTACCGAGATAGATCTAAAAACTAAAAGTGACCAAATTTTTCCTGCTGCTCAACCATACCACGATTTTACGAACCAACCTAGTCAAAGTCAATACTTAATGATCCACACAATTTCCAACAAGAAACACATCCCAAAACAACACACATGACCATCCATTTCATGCACCAAAATATACAACACACTCACACACACACACATACAAATTGGCTTTTATATGGCCTTTGTATGGAGACTTTGGGGAGCTCCAGCTCCCAAGATATGGGTTTTTTCCAACTTTTGAAAATTCCATTCTTATTTTTGGGCCATTATTAGCCTATAACCAAAATTTCAGGAAAATCTATAGAAACGTTTGGGAGTTGCTGGATCCACTTTTCCATAGGAACTAAGTAACTAACTAACTAACTAACGTAGGCGATTTCAGTTATCTGAAAAAACGAAATTTTGCTTATTTTCATACAAACATCAATATTTTGAAGTTCAATATCTCGGCCAATTTTGAAGCTGCAGTAACGTGTGATAGCTTGTTGAACTCGTATTGATGCCTAGATTCTAAATATCTAAGTTTGGGGGTCGTTGGAGTTAAGGGGGAGAACTCAAAAAGTTGCTGTAAATATGCTCCGCCGTCCTAAAGAAAAATTTGTTAAAACATTTTTGGTAGTGGACTTGCGTCACGCCCGCTTACTAACGTGCGGGCATATTTCAGATGAGAAAAATGTTTCAGATAAGGAACATGTTACGAATTAGGTATCTAACGTTCGTTCGAAATTCTTCTAACGTAATCATTTTATAAAATATCTTGTTTTAGTGTTCTTACATCAATTTAATGGATCTAAATATTTTTGTCGCTGTTATTTAGGATTAGTGAAACTGATTCACTTCTGTAGAATATAGAATTTACGAAATTTATAGAACGTAGATGTTGTTTTCTATGTTTAGGCATCGATGCTTTGCTGAAAAGCATACATTTGGGCGTTTTTTAAACGCTGAATTTTAGTTTACTTTTGATGATATCTTTCCACCAGAATCCCTTTGCAAAAATATAGGTCCGCAATAGCGACCACGAATGTTTTAGCTTTCAACTGAAAATCGATTTGGTTGTAGCAGTTTGACCAACTCTGACAAAACTGAGCAGTTTACGAAAATTTCGTTAAACTACTCACTTTTCTCAGAGCTGGTCAAACGACTACAACAAAAAATAATTTTTATTTAAAACTCCACATTCGTGGTCGTCATTGCGGTAGTACGTTTTTGAAAATGGATTCTGATGAAAACATATTATCAAAAATGAAATACGAGACACACAAATGTAGGCCACAATTTTAGCGAAGCATCGATGCCTCTTAATCCTCTCAGGATTTTCTAGGAATCGGAATCTCCATTAGTCAAAAAGTATTCGATTGTAAGTGAACATCAATCAAGCCAACAAAAAGAAACCATTCAACGTTCGTTAGAAACCACGAAAATGTGCACCACCAACCGAACGAAACACCTCAAACACTTCAACTGTTTGATTTTTTCTTATAAACATTTTTGTTGTTTTCCCGTCTCGCACACAATTTCCGCCTTTACATTTTTAAGAAACCGAATGTTAAAAATGTTGAGAAAGTTTGCCGACATCTAGAGACACTTGATTTATTATTGATTTTGGTATAATACAACCAGCCATAGACAGCAGAGAGACATTATAGTTTTGGTCTGTTTTTTAGCGTGATCGTATGTAGGTGGTGCGATTGATTCGGTATTGTTGACCACGGATATTACGTAAGAAACGGATTTCAATAAAAATTAACTTTCAATATCAATTGGATGTGAAGGTTTTTTTTCTGTCGTCTTTGTGATGGTAGAGACATAATACCAATCGAAATATAGCGATGATCTCAGGCGGATAAGTTAATTGTTCTTCGTCGATACGGGTATTATAGCCGGCCAAGTGATTAGAAGAGTTTTTAGGAAATGAGCTTTTGAAATAACATTTCGGCTGAGATAGCCAAAGTTCACATTTTATCTCTGTTTGAGAGAGAGAACGAAATATTACTTCATTGTCGTGGACGTTAAACCTCATTTCCCGGGGGATTAGTAAGTAAAATAATAAAATATTCAAATGACTGACGGATAGAGATAGGAAAATCTGAATGGAGTCAAGCAATAGGAGATTATGTCCGTGTTCGGATCGTTGTTTTTGCCGTGTGTGTGTTGCAGCCCTTGACTGCGGCTCGGGCTGCAATCCTCTCACTTAACAAAAAGTTCAAAACAAGGACAAAAACTACTGCTGCCTTCCATCAGCTGATATTTTCGTTACCATCGGTCATTTGAATATTTCGTTACTTCCCTCACACATGCCGATTTGCGAAACAATCTCAATTGAATAATTTCCCATTTCCATTACAAGATGCATTATTATGGCTTAGTTCTGCGAATGAGTTACAGCTGCAGCCCAGCAATTCTATAATGTGTAACGTATTGTGCGAAGTATTTAAAAACATAAAATTTATTCTTTCGGGTATTATAAATGAAAATGTTTTCAATTTTGTACATTTGAACCAACAACAACAAGGTGCCGTATTGAATGTTACATTCCTAGAATTACATTTTAAATTAACTTTTCAAAAACTTGTTACACGCTTGTAAAAATTTCAGATCGGATTGATAAGACATTGTATGGTACATGAGTACAAGTACAAGATTTTTCGTCGATATTTATACCTACGAGGTGGGTAGTCATAAATATTTATACAATTCCGTGTAATTACCGATGTATCTCTAAATAAAGTGATTGAATAAAATTGCCATAAATTTTACTCAAGTCACTCATTGTACAGCACGTCAAGTTTCATGTTGATTAATCTGTTAGAGGCTCACAGTTTGAAGTTAGTGAACGTCTCATTCTGCATTAATTTATTCGAAGGATCTTCGGGCTTAGGATGAACGATTAAACATCTGCTATCGACAGCGACAACAAAAACAAGCGTTGAGCTTTAGCTAAATATGTGATATTATATCAACAACTGTACCGTGTAACAAATGAAGTAAAAGATTTTTGTACTAATCTCTGTTGACAATTCTTAAACCAAATAAATCATTTGATCTAAGTATTCTCAGCAGAGATTTAACGAAGTAGCCGCAGAATCAAATAATATGATCAGATGCTTGACCATTCCATTCAAACCTTTAAACATATAGATCATCTACAAGGTCGTTTGAAATGCCATCCACGTTAAACAAATCTTATACAAATGAATGAATGAACGAAACATTTAACGAAACTTAAGCGAGGCTACGTCTGAAAGTACCGTATCTTGAAGATGATCTATAGATTGTTAATGTTAGAGAACTTATTTTGCGATTATTTTAATCTCCTCCAACCCAGAGATGTATGGGACTGTGCCCAAAATCGATGCAGCGTTTCCTCTTTGCATTCCAAGTCTTTGGATCAGGTAGCTTCTTGATTGTTATAACGAGGAGAGAATATTCTATGTCACTCAATGAAAGCTATAATAACTTGTTCTCGTTCTTCTCGATCTTACTATAACAATCTACAGAGAAGATATGGAGTTTCCAACCTTCGCATCTATCCAGCGTTTGGTCGACCCCTTTCCTGAAATTCTGTCATTGAATAACCCTTACAGTTTGTTTGTCAATACATCCTGAAATGAAGTTGTTTTGTTTCCGAATCTGTCAATCGGGTCACAAGATATAGAACACACACAATGACACAAAATTTTCGTCAAGTTTGATTTTATTGTAAAAAAAACCAAGTGTCCCGTAAGTTGACAGTCCCGGGAAGTCATCTGGGACGCCTGGTATTTTTCTGAGAAACATCTAAAACTTGACGAAAACACAAAAGTTTCGTCAAGTTATATTTTCTTCTACAAAAGTGTCCCAAAAGCTAACAGTCCTGAGAAGTGACCTCTGGCAATAGATATCCTCGGTTTGCGAAACTGATGACAATTTTGTGTGCAAACTAATCATAGTCAACCTCGCAAAAGCGGAAGATTATTTATATTGCAGCAACAAATTTTAGTAATTTTTTCGAGCAACTAAACGCTTTTACTTTCCTTGACTTCAAATATAAACATTTCACGGTTACTAAAAGTGTTTAATTCAATTTTCCATCATGTCCGGAGCGATAGCGGAGGACTTGACGCAGTATAACCCCCAAAAAAAGAACGAAGAAAATTTTTTGGGACGCGGCAGCTATGTATAGCCGAACATTTCAGTTTCTGCCCTTTAGACTATATCCCCACAAAACCTATTTTATCATATTCGCGCTTCAAATACGAGCAAAACGAGCTATCACTCGACTATGTAGCTTTAAAATTACCGGAGATACATCGTTTTGAAATTGGCACTTTTCATAGAAAATGCACCAAATTGACTTTTTCCAAACAATCAAAATCTTTCAACTTACTCTTTATGTTTCTATCTATCTATCTATCGACGCTCGATCTCGGAAACTAGTCAGCCGATCTCCATGAAATTTTGCAGGAGCCTCAGGGTGGGCATAAAAATTAAAATGTGATACGCCATTACCCCAGGAAAAACCAGAATTTTGTTTTATTGGCCTCGAAGTGGTTGCTGAGTGTGGTTTTCGAGGGTCGGGAACGCGTTTTCGGCTGTAGCTCAGCTGTATTGAAACCTACAGAGGTGTGCGATCCATCAAATGAAAGATATTCGTCACACGGTTCAAACAAAACAATAATTAGAAAAATCGGTTGACCTAGAGTGATTAGAGTGACCAAATTTTGAGCTACTCGAGCGTAGGATGAAAGGACTAATATTTTTTTTGGGCTATGAGAAATAGAGAGTTACTTTCTTCGGCAAAGTCTCAGAGTTTTACGAGTAGAACAGAGGGGCATTTGTGAAAAATGCCGAAAGTTGGAAATGGGTGGATCAATTGGGGTTTTAGAGTTATTTTTTGAATGGTGGCAGATAGAGAGTTACTTTCTTCGGCAAAGTCTCAGAGTTTTACGAGTAAAACAGAATCGCATAAGTTAAAAATGTCGAAAGTTGGAAATGGGTGGGTCAATTATGTTTTTAGAGTTATTTCTTGAATGGTGGCAGATAGAGAGTTACTTTCTTCGGCAAAGTTTCAGAGTTTTACGAAGAGAACAGAGGGGCATATGTGACAAATGTCGAAAGTTGGAAATGGGTGGGTGAATTTGGGTTTTAGAGTTATTTCTTGAATGGTGACAGATATAGACTTATTTTCTTGGGAGAAATAGTAGGGAAAAATGTGGCGATCATTTTGATGAATAGAACGTGGGGTCTACGAGGCGAGGAAACGGTTCAAAATGGCGACCGAAATTTTCATCAAAAAATGTTTATTGGCTATATCGATAGATCTTCACTCGGGTATCATTTTGATGAATAGAGTGCGGCCTAAATTTCAGGTTAAGGGCCCAAAACTTCTAAAATGAATGATATCCCAACAAAAATCTCTTCGAGAAAAGCGTGACGCAGTCTTGGAAGTACAATTTCTAAAATAAATGATATCCCTAGAGTTGACGCTTTCAGCTTCGTTACGCAAAAATTAAATTTTACATCCAATTTTAGTTCAAACAAGCTGGCTTAGTTTTTCTCATCATCTGCCAAATAATTTTTACCAAAAAAAAATTGACTGAAAATTTTACCAAAAAAATCTGCGTCGCAAAGTGGCAGATAAATTTTCTTGTAGGTCTGTTCCCGAACATCTGTCACTTTGCGACGCAGATTTTTTTGGTAAAATTTTTGTTGTTTTACAGTTTGTTCATTTCATTTTTACACAGTTTCTAAAGATTGTCGATATGTCAGAGTTTTAAATGTACCAAGTCAATTAAGTTCTTCCCAAATTGCGCAATATTTGAATTCGCGATAGAAATTTTAAATTTTGCGCCAAAAATTCATAATTTGGGAAGAACTTAATTGACTTGGTACATTTAAAACTGTGACATATCTAAAACTGTGTAAAAATGACATGAACAAACTGCAAGTCAAATTTTTTTGGTAAAAATTATTTGGCAGATGATGAGGAAAACTAAGCCAGCTGGTTTGAACTATTTGGGTGTACAATTTAATTTTTGCGTAACGAAGCTGAAAGCGTCAACTCTAGGGATATCATTTATTTTAGAAATTGTACTTCCAAGACTGCGTCACACTTTTCTCGAAGAGATTTTTGTTGGGATTAGCATTTTCTATGTTAACTGTTTTTTTAAAAAATATTTCAAAAACTTCCCCTCTTTGCGAAGTTGGCTGTGTTTAGTTCGCACGCAAATTTTGGCATGCGATCGCACTGCCAGTGGTCAACCGAAGAGATCGAAGGCATACCTTCATACTTGACAGTCAAATGATTCTTTCAGCGTTGTCACAGTAGAGCTCAAACAAAACGTGTGTACTCGGAACCCTAAACAAACTGCTCTTCATCTGAACGTTAGAGACTAACAAATTGCATGGAGCCGAAGACAATACAATTCATGAAATTTATTTACTATTGGGACGCATAATCCTCACCTAGTCTTATTAACGTCGGCCCTTCGGGTTAACAATATGACCTTTAGTGTCGTAAAGAATACCTTCATATATGGCAATCAAATGAGTTTTACAGCATTGACACAACATAGCTCATTACAAACCTTGGGTACTTGAGTGCTTTACAGTTTAATTTAACTTGAGGTGACAGTTGTGGCGCCTGGGACGACGCTTCGCCATAACTATAATATCTCTGATATATGTACTTTCTAGCAATCTTGAAGAAACTGCTCCACAGCTGAACACCATGGAGTAATGATGAAGTAAAATGCATTCAGCACTCGAGGGCATGTCAATGCTCAAAACAAAAGAATTCGACAGATGCGAGATGCAATGATCGTTTCGTTACGTTTTTCCGTTCTTGAAAGGTTAAAATAGAAAAATTGGCAAGTCACATTTTCAGTTAAGATTATTGGCTGGCGTTTGGATTTGTTTATTAAAATTCGTGTTCTGGGTTAATTACAATGTCTCTCTCAATTTGACTTGTGGCTGTATTTAACGTAAATTCATTCAAATTATGTAAAGTCATGCATTTATGAAATTAATCACAGATTTTATGTTCAATTTGTCATAATCATTTAATGTTTGCAAGTGAAAAAAGTACCATTTATGACTAAACGAACTCTAGGTGTATTGTATACTAGAGGCATATAGGTAGGTATATGACGAAGTAGTGGGCATTATACTTACATTTAATGTGCTGCATGGTTCATAAAAGATTTTTATTTTACAAAACATTGACCATGTCGTGCTAACTACCTTACGTTCAAAGTTTTTTTTTTATTCTTCTTCTTCGTTAAACTTTTCTGTAAACATTACAAGAGGATACGATGTTTACTTAGCATTAACAAGTCAAAGTCAGAAGAATTTACCTATATGACGAAGAGAGGTGTTTGCTGTGTTGTGGAACTATTTGACTGCCATTTATTCTCAAACGAAAACTCTTTTTTTTTTGTTTATTTGTTTATTTTTGTTAATTTGACACGCTTAAAACGCTCATAGCTCCCAAATAAGCGACTTTTTAGGGAAACAATGAAACACGTATCGACTAGAATCTAAAACTCTATAACTTTGTCTTTTACACGAGGTTTCTATCTGCCTTATTTTCCGAGTTATGGCTGACATAGCTCGCACTTAAAACGCTCATAGCTCCCAAATAGACGACTTTTTAGGAAAACCATGAAACACGTATCGAATAAAATCTGAAACTCTATAAATTTGTCTTTTAAACGAACTTTCTATCTTTTATATTTTCTGAGTTATGGGTCATATAGCTCAATGCCTCAAAACGCTCATAGCTCCGAAATTATAAGCTTCTAAGAAAATTCCTTCAAATTAGTTTCTTAGAATTACGTCCTTAACATACCCTGAAAATTTCAGCCAAATTCACCGGTAAATTCAAAAGTTTTGAAATTTAATATCTCGGCCAAATTTTAACCTTATGAGGCGTGTGATAGCTCGTTGAACTCGTATGGACGCCCAGATTACGAATAAAATACTTTGGGGGTAGTAGGAGCAAAGGGGGAAAAGTCAAAAAGTTCGTGTATATATGTTCCTCAGTCCTGCGAAAAAAAATTTTTGTCAAATTTTTCAGTGTGAACGGACTTGCGTCACGGCCCTTCACTAACGTAGGGCCATGATCTGTTCTTGACTAGACAATGATAAACGTTGAACTCTAGCTTTACCTGTTATCTATGCTAGAACTAGTGAAGTAATAAACCTGGTATGAAACAGTAGGCGATGCTTTAAGCAAAAGAAGTAAAAGATTCAATGACTATGACTTAGAAAACGCCGCTTTCGGATCCATTTTATTAGCGCCAAGTCAATGAAAAATCATTCGATTCGAAAACAGAAAATATTTTTATTCCTCACCTCAATTTATCAATTCTTAATCGCTATCCTCGATTCCCATTTGCTTATTGAACTCTTCGTCGCTAATTTTCTTTCGTTTCAGTTTTTTGAACATCGCAATATCGTTCGCCAGTTCCTCAATGTCTTCGTTCGTGTAGCCGCCCTTTCGTTTCTTTTTCTTCGGCTCACTGGGCGCTGCATTTTTCAGTTGCTTCTTCCCCTTTCTCTCCTCTTTCTTCGTCTTTGTTTCGACTTTTTTCTGCTTGCTCAGCGACCAAGCTTCGGTCTTCCTTTGGAATTTCTTGGTTGAACCGGGCCACTGTCCCGTTTCCTGGTAAATTTCTAATTTTCGCTTCCGTGACGCTTCCTTCTCTTTGTTCTTATAACCGATGGTCAAAAAGTCGATAGCATCTGCAGGTCCAACAAAATCACTCGAATCAACATTCTTCAGTTCCGGCATCAATGGCATTCTGAGCAGCCCGTATCCAGTGGCTATTCGTCCCAGATTCAAATCAGCCACTCTGAGAATGTAGTTACACTCATGCTTACTGTAAGCTCGGATGTGCGACACAAACGCTCGGTTTCCTTTGTCATAAATCGTTCGATCGTCGATCTGGATTTGGTGCAGTATTTTGTTGACATCCTCGTAGCTCCTGGTCGCTTCGCTGGTAACCGATTTGAGGGAAACCTTCTGGTTTCGCTGTAAAAACTCCACATACGCGTCCTCGGTCGGCAGTATCAAAATCAGTGCATTACCGTCGTGACCCTGTCGTGCCGTTCGACCGACTCGATGAACGAATGCGGCCGCATTCGATGGCGGTTCCCATTGCAGTACCCAATCCATTTCGGGTATATCCACGCCACGGGCAAGAACGTCAGTGCACAGCAGAAGGACTTTGGGAGTTTGACGGAATTTTTCCAGAATTTTTGCCCGACGATTTTTCATCTTACCGTGCAGTGACAGGATTTTGCGATCTTTTATGAACTTCGGTATCACGTCGGCCCAGTATTCAACGCAAGCACAGGTGGGAAGGAACAGCATTGCCTTTTGGATGTTGTTTTGGTCGATGAAATCCAACAGTTTTGGCGAATTTGTTCTCCGGCTCAACGATCATGTAATAATTTTGCAACAGCAGTGGAGTGCTTGTGGCTGCCTTTTCACGGACACTGACCATCACGGGATTCCGGAGACCAGCTCGCATTAAATCCTGCACTTCCTTCGTTTGTGTGGCCGAAAATAATCCGGTACGACGTTGCCGAGGCATGTAGCTCAGAATTGTGTTGATGGCGGACGTGAATCCTAAATCGAGCAGTCGGTCAGCCTCATCGAGTACGAGAATTTCCTAGAATGGAATACGTTAGTTGTCGGAGTCGCGGGATGACACGATCATTTACTCACCAAACTCTTCACATTACCGGCCAAATTGAGGTCATTCTTTCGCTCTAATAAGTCCACCAAACGTCCCGGCGTTGCAATCAAAATGTTCGCTCCAACTTTCTTCAAATACTGGACATCTTCCTCCACATTATTGCCGCCCACCAGCAGTTTCTGTTGGAATGGGATTTCCGGATGTGCCAAAAACTGGTCGAGTACCTGACTGGTCTGGGCAGCGAGTTCCCGTGTCGGCGAAATGATAATCGAACCGATCTCAAATTGTTTCCACGGATGTTCGCGATGACGTCGCAGCAGCAGTTCCAGAGTCGGTACAATGAACGCAAGTGTTTTGCCAGAACCTGTGACAGCTTCAGCGGCCACATCTTTGCATGACATTAACAGTGGGATTGCTGCCGATTGGACTGGAGTCATTTTATCGAAACCGAAACCGTTGATCACCTCCAACAGATGTTGGTTGAGCGGTTTCGACAACTCTGACCAACTTAATTTGGCCATTTCGATAGGATTGTAACGCGATGTAAACAAAAACACGTTTTGACAAAGTCACACTTGAGTGTAGAGTGTGACAGTGGAGAGATCGGCGCATGCGCCATGATAGGTTTTCATGACAGAAGTGACAGAAGGGAAATTGTATGAGAATTGACCGGATTTACAGTACGAGTTCTAATCCGAATATTTGAAATTTTTGGCGCAATTACGGAGTGATTTGCTACGAGGGTAATTTCAGTCTTCAGTCACAGGTCTAGAGCAGCTCCTTTATTCAATCATCAATTCAAGTGCATTTTACAACATATCTCTTGCAGGTGAGACACTACTCTAAAGGAACTTTTTTTCCTGATTCTGTAAAGCTAAATCTTGCTGACCTTCAACCACATACCGCCTTCCGGTGATAGAATAACATTTCTCAATGAATATTTCAACTCTCCCATCGTTTTACTGCAGCTCGTAAATTCGAATTTGGATAGCAAACTGATGAGTCCGATTCGAGTCTGCACCATGCCGAAGCGGTAACCGATGCAGCTCCTGGGACCATCACCGAATCCAAGGAACATTCTGTCGTTCTCTACCTTTTTTTCGGCTGAAAATCGTTCCGGATCGAATTTGTCCGGATTCGGATAGTATCGTTTGTCTCGATGGATGCCCAGCACCGGAATTATTACGGTTGAATCCTTCGGTACGGTGTGATTGGTCTCTTGGATGTGATAATCTTCGGTCGTTTTGCGGATAAGGACTCCAACGGGCGGATTCTTACGAATTCCTTCTACAAAGAGAGTTTTCGTTCAACAAATTTTAAAATTATTTACGATATGACCATAGCACTTCTCCTAGCATTACCCCTCGTATCTCAGACATCAGACTTGCATGTGTTGCCTGATTTAACTCACATCAACGAAGTTCATTCTGATTCTATGTTAATGCTTGGACCAGTGCTATGGTGTACCCTTTCAATTCTTGTTCTACCATTTATGATTTGGTCGATGTAGCTCATTTCCATCATTGCTTCATACGTCAGCACCCCGTTGTGTCGTTCCAAAACCGTCACAATTTGATGACGAGCCTTCCGCTGTATGTCCATGTTTCGCGCTAATTCGTACAGCACGAAAGTCATACTGGTCGCAGACGTCTCAAATCCGGCCAGGAAAAACACGAACGCTTGTGCAGCTATTTCATCGATGGTTAGCGATCCCTCTTCCTGATTGGTCAAGTTAATCAAAATGTCCATGAAGTCATTCCTTCGGATGTCGTTGGCTTTCCGATGATGGACTGTCTCGTGAACGATGTTCAGAAAGAAGTCACTCACATCGTCCCGTATAACTTTTGTTCGTATCATCACAGCGAGCCGCTTAAATGAGCCGATCAAAAATGTGATAATTGGTTTGTGTCTTGGCGCTTCGAAGGTTCGCTTTCCCATACGCCAAAATTCTGCATCGGGATTGGTTAGACTGGTAACGACGAGAACGTTGGAAATACAAGAAAAAATTAGATTCCGAGCAGAATACCAAGCCATCAGAATTAGTTCACAACGATACTCGAACTTCAGTCCGACAATATCAACACTTGACTCGCTGGCAACTACTTACCTATTACACTCAATGCCGAAGGCACATTTCCCGATAACATCAGTGGTATATCGGGCCAGAATATCTTTCATCTCCAACACGCACTCCCCATCAATCGTCTGTACCGATATGTACTGTTGCAGCGACTGGCCAACGTCTAACATTGTGGGAAACATGAATTTCATTTTGCCCGATGAAAATGTTGGCGAAATTTTATTCCTCAAAATTTTCCACTTATCAAAATTCAGCGAAAATAAGTGGGCGCTCAATTTATCATCCCGTTCGTTGTAGAAAATGCCACGGTCCTGGAAATGTTTAAAGTCTTTGATCAGAACATTTCTGATCACGCTCGGATCGTTGACGATCAAGACTGGCCGTTGAAAGAAGTACACGCCGAAATACGGATATTTGTCTTTGGTTTGATTGTAAAAATCGCGTATCAGCAAGGAGATCTGTGTCGATCGGCCGATTTCTTTGATATTTCCGTATGGAATGGTTGGCTTCAGTTGTGGTATTCCTCTACGTTCCCAGTAGGTGAAGATGTGCTTCAGATAAATGTAACACAAGAACAACACCAATAGTACCAGCACTGCTGTTGCTGGCATTTTTTTTGTCACTAAGCACCAAAAATACGTTGGAAAAACTTAGAGAAAAGATTTCTCGCACTAATTGGTGCGATGAATGATCTCAACTTAAAACTGTATCAATGGATTCGTATTGGGCAAATGTTTGGATTCGAATGCAGTCATCGTAAAAGTGCATTCAAGAGTACACAGCGAAAAGAAAATCCAATTTCATGAAAAACGATTAAATGAAAGACTCAACCGAATCACATAAAATGTAACTCTAAAACCGTAGGTATGATATGGGAACGTTGATGTGCTTGTTCATGTTCATTGGTTCACTGAATCGATTATATGTAGCAGAACATGTTTTTGTCCAATTGTTGCTGGTATAAAAAGTTGAAAGAAACTGTAGGCGACATGGTACTTAATTTATGTAAAGTGTTCCTTACTGTTATACACAAAATCTTTTACTTCATTCGTTTCAACGGAGGCAGGACATTTCGACACCGTCAATATCGTCAGGAACGATATTATCGTTTTTTTGGACGATACTATCATCTAAAAAACGATACTATCGTCTAAAAAACGATAATATCGTTTTTAGACGATAGTATCGTTCAAAAAAACGATATTATCGTCCAAAAAATTTTCATCCAGGACGATAATATCGTCTAAATTGGAAAATTCTAAAATATTGTCTGGACGATAATATCGTTTTCTGGACGATATTATCGTTCAGAAAACGATACTATCGTTTTCTGGATGATATTACCGTTCTAGAAAATCTAATGGATATTTTCGTTTTCTGTACGATAATATCGTCCAAAACGATAATATCGTCCTGGGCGATATTATCGTTTTCTTAAATGATAATATCGTCCAGCACGATACTATCGTTTAAAAAAACGATAATATCGCCCAGGACGATATTATCGTTTGGTTTTGGGTGGTAATATTGTCCAGGACTTAATTTTACTCAGAGGTGCAGCAAGAACCGAATTCTCTTCCAAAATATCAAAAAACAATTGTCAGAGGAAATCACCTACACATCAGTGTTTAAAAAAGGCGTTTAGTTCGTCCCTAAATAATTCATCTTTTTACGAAATGAATACCAACTTAGATTTTGTACATAAAAAGCGTTTTAACACGCCGAGCGAACCGGCCCATTGCCCCGGAGCGAAGCGGAGGGCCGCAATGCGAGCCGGGCGCCGGAACGGTGTCGGAACTTAGGAGTTAATTTTTTTTTTCTCGCATCGTCTCATAATTAGTCTGTGTAATTTTTCTATTATAAAATTTAAATTTACGGAACCAAATGAACCAATTTTTAATATATATTTGCCGTCTATAAAAAGGTGTTTATCTACAAGATTTTGTGTTTTCGTGTTCAACAACCATCCAGAACGATAATATCGCCCAGGACGATATTATCGTCTAGAATTTTTATTTTAAATAAATTAAAAACGATATTATCGTCCTGGACGATATTATCGTCTCAAATTTAAAAAAATTAATAAATTAAAAACGATATTATCGTCCCAAAAATTATCGACCAGGACGAAAATCAAAATAAATAGAAAATTGACTTGTCCATGTGTATGCATTCACAATGGTCGCCATTTTTGATGGGCATTATTGTTGGAATTATTGTTATTGTGGGCATTATCGTTTTCGTCGAAAAATGCTGGCGTCCTCTAATATCGTCCAAAATAACGATAAACTTGTTCAGAAAAAGAAAATAACGATAATATCGTCCAGCGGATATTTTCATCCAGGACGATATTATCGTCAAAAAACGATATTATCGTTTTTTGAACGATAATATCGTTTTTTAGACGATAGTATCATCAAAAAAACGATAGTATCGTCCAAAAAAACGATAGTATCGTCCAAAAAAACGATATTATCGTTTAAAAACGATATTATCGTTTTTTAAACGATAATATCGTCAAGAAAACGATAATATCGTCCTGAAAATATTTTAAAATTTATAATTTTAGACGATATTATCGTCCCTGGATGAAATTTTTTTAGACGATATTGACCGTGTAGTTATGTCGCCTCACCGTTTCAACATAGCATTTTACTAAAAGACTGGTACAAGCCAGCCGGAGCTCATCGCTCATTCAAATCGTCGAAGTTGACAGCAGATGACTAGTCGTTTTTATAGGTTTAAAAGAGAAGGTTTGACCATTTGAGAGAGGTGCGGGAAAAAAGCGAAAGTAGGAAACATGGCCTATTTTGGTAATTTAATTCTGTAAAATTCTTCAAATTCCAAAGAAATTCAAATGAATTTTACGGAATTAAATTATCAAAAATAGACCCTACCAGGAAAATGTGCAGTTTTGCTTGCTTTCTCGACACTAGCTGCTGTCGAACAAACCTGATTGTCTTAAAAATTAAATATTTCGTCTCGTCCAATACCTTTCATTTGATTGTCGCACATGATTTAGAGGGAAAACATCCAGAGACACGCTGTAAAAACAGGCAAAACAATCAAAAACAGTCGACCGAGGAAGTACTTCAGAAACAGCGACGAAAGTTTGGAGTCAAGTTAGACGTTAGATTTTTCGCTCCAAAAATCGTGTGTGATATGTCAAATGAAAGGTATTGAAGAGACGAAACAACTCCGTTTTTATGAAAATCGGGTTTGTACATACAACAGTTTTCCCGCACCTCCCGAACGCGTGTTTTCAGATGGTCTATGTGTGATGTCCGATATGAACATCTTATGATTTTAAAGGTTGACGGCACAGTTGTATCGTCGTCCATCAAATCTAATTGTTTCCAATTCTATTTTTGGCTTCAGGACTCGAGATGTATATGCCATAGCAGAGTAAGCGTACGTAAAAACATAGCTAACGCCGACCCGTACGAAACACCTATTCGTATCAAAAAGCCTTTAATGTGAAACTCTTCATTTCTCTTACTTCATTTTCTTCTCTGCTGAAAAAACTATTCTCCCTTTAAAATCACTTACATTATCCACTCTTTGCCTTGTTATCATATACAACTAAATTGCCGGAGCAATATAGACAGCCCCGTACGAAGACAATTTCATAAATTCCTATTTAACAGCTATATACCGCATTATTTACCTATATTTCACTGTAAATAAACATTTCAACAGAGGAATAATGCCATTATATGCTGTATATAGCTCAATATAGCTGTATATAGGTATATATAGATGTCCATATATGGAATCCCTGAAACACCCACACACATAACACATTATTTCCATGTTAACTCTCTAAGTCACCATTTTTCCCACTTTATATCACTTTTAATAAAATCCAATATGGCCGCCGCAGCCATTTTGTTAGGAGACCGGAAATAGTACCGACGCTTTAATTCGTTAATACCTTTCAAACAAAAAAAAATTCATGAAATTCGGTCAAAATTTACTCGAGATATTGTCAAAATACACCACGTTCACTGTACTTCCGAGTAGCCAGATAAGAGCTCACTCCAAGAGACCTAGCTCACGCTCCGGAGAACATAATTTCAAAAACTTTTTTTCCCTGATTGGTACGGTCAATACCTATCTAATAAAGCTAAAACGAACGAAATATGTTCAAATTGGCCGACCTACAAGCAAAACTGCTTGCCGCCCTGTGCCTGTTTCACACCAAGGGTCTAACTCACGAGTCGGTCATCCGATTTCCATAAACTTTTTTTTTGTCGATCGGTATTGTAAATACCTTTTATTTGACGTATCAGTTACAAGTGTAACGTTTGAATGGGATATCTTCGAGAAACCGTAAAGCACTTATTGGGCCACAGCTCGGGAGGGGTCGATCCAAAATCACTCATCTTCGAACTTAGCCTGTCTTTTGACATTACCAAACGGGAAAAAAAAGAATTTTCAAAATCGGATGCGTTTTACTCAAGTTATCGTGCAGACAGACAGACGGACAGACGGACATTTTTTTTCGCGGATTTGGCATCTCTAGACAACCACAATAGGTTTCCCCTTACTCAGGGAGTCCAATTCGACGTGTTACAAACGTATGCGTAAACCTATAAGACCCCAGTACTTCGTACGGGTCTAAAATTGGAATCATTTCCACAACAAGCAATCAAACCATTGGAACTAGGCCCCACTCGTTTAGGATGGGACGGATCCCTTGTATA